>NC_089859.1:8256303-8518803 GCF_036373705.1 Amia ocellicauda
GTGTGCTGGCAGCTCTTGGTGGTATTGTTTTTCAAGACAATATTTCAAAGTGCTTGTGCGGGGCATTTTAGCACAGGAATGAAAGGGGGGGGCAAGTGTGCTGTGTCTGCATAGCGTGCTGACAAACTGAGGAGCTCGGATGGTGGGCTGATGAAGTCACTGGAGTAGCATTGGCCAAGAGGAGTATTTTATGAGCAAGATCCTTAGGGCAAGAGTGTCAGACTGTGGTCGTAGAGAACCACAGGCTCATTTTGTTTTCATTCCTCCTGTGTCTTCAATTACCTAATTGATTTAACTGGATGAATCTTCCCCCTCAGTAGTTAATAAATGGAAGAAAAAGCCCATAAAAGCATTAGAATTGTGGTCCTCCAGGACTGGAGTTCACATCCTGCTTTAGAACCAGAACTGAATGGAAACATTGAGTGGGGCAGGGCCTTGGGATTTTCCTTCCAGTGAATTCTTTGGTTCCTTAATTAAACTAGTTGTTTCCTTTTTATGGGCAAATGTCTTAATAATGTCCCAGTTATTCAGTTGAAATGCATCATGGGTTTCCAGTGGAGCTGCCCATGGCAAAGAATGGTGACATAAGTTTAGTATAATATTGGACCTTCAGATGGAGTCCAATGCAGGTGTTTGGGTCAATTTGAATGGTGTAGTTGGATCCCCATGTGTTAGAGGAGAAAATTAGCTTTATAAGGAACTGAATACACAACTGTTTTGTTGATATTTTATTCTAGCCAATCAATGCACAATGCATGCCAAAATCCCAATTCATTGGAAGAGCTGTTATTTAACTTTTCAAACTCGATACATTGTTTTAATCTAGATAATATTGTCTGTCATCACACAGACTACAGTGCATGCTCTAGTTCCTTTCCTAGGCTGTACTATCATTGCCCAAGGAGCGAAGTGCTGACCTGTAAATACTAAATGCAACCAGGAGGGAAGAAATGCTGTACAGCTGCTTGGGCTGCCATTGGGGGAAGAGTGCCACTGTTCACTATAGGATGTTTACAGCTGCTAAACAGCCTTGAGCAATTAAGCAGACCCCAAATGGGGGGTTGGGATTGGAAGGTGGTGGTTGGGGGATAGGGGGAGGTGGGGGTTTGGTTTAATTAAGTGATTAACTTTCTCGAAGGAATGCCTCCTGACAGCATCCTAACTAGCGTGGTGTGCAAAGCAACCAAAAAAGATCCCCCTGGAGAGTTGGTAAGATTATCCAGCCTTCCATTTTGAACTTGTAGTAATTTTGATTGGGACAAAGATGGATCGACCACAAAAAGCAATCAGTCCATTGTTTTGAATAGCTTTTGGTTTAATTCCAGTGTCTGTTTTCTGATTGAGGACCTTTGTGATTGAAACATTTGGCTGTGTGTTTTTCATTAATTGTGTGAACAGATATAACCATATATTTGAATGGAAGCAATGTGTGGGAAACATTACATTTCATGTTTCTTCAAGTGAATTACCAGCATCGTGAAGGCATTGGCAAATGCATGTCTGTTCTTTAATTTCTCTGACATGAATTTTTGAAGTTTGGACAAACCCAGTATACATGTGCAGTACTAGAGATTTAATTTGGCCATGTTTTATAAAAGGCAATGATGGTGAACTGTTAAATCATAGTGGAGATTTTTAATATAATGAAATCCCATTAACATTTATACTTTTGTTTCTAATGTATATTGACCTAAATCTGAATATATCCTGCTAAAGTTTCAATATGATAGCTAGGGATTATCTGTATAATCTGAGCCGACTGCTAAACATAAAATCTATGTAGCCTGCCATTTCAGTGCCCCCCATATTGCTTCTAAATATCATTTCTTAAATCAATTTGCGATGTTGCTATGCCAAGAAAGCTGTAGCTTTTTTAATATGAAATATTGTCTTTTCTCTCTATTTTCCTAGGTAAAGGGGCTTTTTCTGGAGTTTCTTTTGTATAAAAGAATTTTGTACCTTTCTCTCGCAATGCAGAAAACATGATGAAAACGATCCTTCAGTGAAACTTTTCTTTGCATTTGTTCTCCACGTTGGTCGAGACCCCATGATGGCAAACGAGCCGTTCAGCTCAATCCCAGTTAAGAGATGAGAGCAGAGCGTGTGCTTGAGTTTCAAGTTCCATGAACGAGAGCCAGAGTGATATCCTCACTTTTTTTTTTTAATCCGTAAACCCCCTCCTGCTACTTTGCTCTTTCAGGTCTGCCCAGGCCATGAGCTCTCTGGTGTACTCTCCCCGGATAATGAAGGACCGTGAGGCTGTCACCATTCTCCACTACCAAGGCTCCGGCAAGAACAGCAATCAGTTCACCCAGGCAAACCTGCACTCTTCCCCCAACGGCAAAGCACATCCCTTCAGCCTACAAGCGGGACCTCACCTCCTGGCCAGTATGCAGCTCCAGAAGCTCAACAGCCACTACCAAAACTTGGCCAATGCAACAGGCTCCACAGCTAGTCCCTCTAGAAGCTATGCCTCTAACACTTTGGGGCCAGGCCCCCTTACCACCCCTGGGGCCACACTGGCTCCAGGCATCATTGACTCAGACCCTGTGGACGAGGAGGTCCTGATGTCTCTGGTTGTGGAGTTGGGCCTTGACCGGGCCAACGAGCTGCCGGAGCTGTGGCTGGGGCAGAATGAGTTTGACTTCATCTCGGACGTCTCGGCCAGCTGCTGAGATGAGCGTCACCTTTCCCTCCGCCCCTCCCTTCTTCAGCACTCCAAGAACTTGACTAACACTCCCAACACTTTCTTTTTTTGGTATGTTTGTTTCGCATACCTCTGGATTTTTCAGATGGAGACATGGAAAGTTAAAGATCAAATTAACAGATCTTAAAACGTTGACTAAGCTGAGTTTCTTTTAAGCCTTTGTTATAAATAACTTTTGTTTCTTCATTTTTGAGGGAGAAAATGACTTTATAGATATGGCAACAGACTGAACCATTGTGGAACTGTGGAAGGGGAGTATGCTTTATGTTTTTGGCTTATGTTTTGCGTTGAAGCACGAGTGCTACAGATGTTTATTTTTGCAAACCAAATAAGCTTACAAGATTATCATCTTGAACCACAAATCCTAATGTGCCCAAAGTGAGAAGACCGTCCCATAGAGAAAGGAGTGAAAAATAAAATAAACTAGTTTCAGGACATCCTGCAGGATTTCACTGCGTCCTGTAGACTTGCTATAGGATTTCCTTTACAGTTGGTAGAAGATCCCCATGCAGTTAATTCTGCTGATGTTTTTGCTGTTGAATTATGCCTGGACTACTAAAATCATTTGACATGAAACTGCTCACGGATACAATTCAGAAGCGCTGCTGGCTATAGACTTGGACACTTGGTCATAAGCTTTAAAGACATTTATTAATTTTTCCCTATTAATGTAAACTCCCCAGTTACAACTGCAACCTGATTTAAGTGCTTCCAGTGAAATGTTTGCTGTTTCCATCTTGTTCTTTCCCCTTATCGATCTTTCGGTTGTGTGCTTATCTGAGCACTCTTAACAACCCTACCCTGGCCCTCACTGTCATTAATTTGACTCTTATGTACAGCTGAGACTTGCAGAGATCCAATCTTGTATCCAGTGGGATCACAGAGGTAATTGTGGTCCAAATTAATTTTCTAAATGCTGAATTGTAAACAATTGTGGATATACCTGGAGACTGGTGTATAAATATATCTAATCTAATAACAATCGCTTTTTTTTTTCTCTCTCACTTAACTTGTTTCCCAAAATAGGCAGAGAAATGACTGCTTCTGTTTAACACCATAGATCGATCTGTCTAAACAAATCAATGGTAATCTGGTATATTTCTCTTATCAGCAGGTGGGACTGAAAGTAAATTAAAGGAGTGTATCAAAAAATAAAACCTGAGGACTAGAGGTTCACTTGAGCCTTTGGCTGGCCTGTATTCGGAGGGGCTCAGGTGTAGGGGGATGGTATTACAATCTGGTAACTGAAGGAGGTACCTTGAAATGGGGATCTGTGCTGTATTGGTTCAGTTACCCCCCTGGTTTGTGGTCACCCGCTGTCTGTTGGCCTCGACTATAGCGAGACTGGGCTTGTGTTCTGCCTTGGAGTAGCTTCATGGAGCACAGAGGAACCCGATACCGAAGTTTATAAATTAATGAGAATGGCGTCTGTTTTTCCCAACTGCCTTCCCATCGCCCTGTAATTCTGGAGCGTACAGTTTGCTATCTTTTTGCTCTGTCTGAAATGGAGAACTGATAACTCTGCAGGGCTGTTGCTGCTCATTAATTTGTAAAATATCTTCAGCAGAGTAATGGGGTGGAAAATCAGGCTCCCGTTGCAGAGCAGTTGTGCGCCATGCGCGGAATGAAAGGTTTGAAGAGACATCTGTCAAAAAGTCTTGCAAAGGCTTTTAAGAGCAGGGTTAGAAACCATACATTGTTTCTACATTTCTAGTGTAATCACTCCGCTGCTGCTTACAGAACTGGTACATGTTCTATGTGTTTCTGTGGTGGGCTCTTATTTTCTTTCCCCATTGTTCCATTTAACTACACATCTATTTTGTTTTTTGTATTTGTGGATGTCTTACCATAAACCACTGCAAGAAAAACTGGGAACAAACTTGCTTCTAAGCTTTTGGTGAAGAAACTAAATTGTGCCCATTTCAAGTCCTCCATCATGGTCTCTGCTTGGCTTAGTCACCACATTTAGCCACTAACAATTACTATCCATGACCTGCATGGGGGAACACTTGAGAGTAAATTTGTCTCCAGTCGTTCAGTGAACACTTGAGCTGATTTATTTGGAAGTGCCTGCCTCCAGATCCAGTGTGCAGTAGACCATTTTAAGTGCACTGTGGTAGTAAGTGCTTATTGCCAGGAGGTAAATGGGGATGGGACATGATTTGGCTGGTTTGTAAAGCAATATGGTGTAACCTTAATATTCTTCAGCCTTGCCCCCTCATGTTATAATAAACAAGTTATTTGGTCACCTTTTGGTGACCCTTTTGTTTTCCTAAAACTAGGAGTGTAAATCTGATTTGGTTTCAGAGATGACCTCATTTGGTTCAATCCCATGTCTTTTTTGTTTTTCAAGGAGTTTGTAAATGACTTCTAGCACTTGTTTTTCGTGTCTTTTATATTTCTATGGAAGGATGTACAATTGTGGATCATATTTAAATACCTGTATTTTGTTTTGCATTAGTTTTCTGCACTTTGGGAAATAAACCGTTACAAATACAGACTCATGCTTTCTTTTTATGATGATTGTGAGACAGTCCATTTTGTCCTTTAAAGGTAAAATACACTCTTGCACTTTGCTGGAAATCTGAACGAACAAAGGTCATTGTTTTTGTTTTCTCCAAATATAGAAATGTTGTAGTTGTTTCCCTAATACTTTAAGAATAAATTACAAGTATTAATAGAATTGCTGTGTTCACAAAATCCTTGTTAAAGCAGTTTGCATACTTTCAAAAGGGGAACCATGATCTAATGAGAGACACTGAGCTGGTAACACATCCAGATTAAGGTGCCATAATTATACATTAACTAAGAGGTTTCTATGGAGTTCATGTTCATCTGCATTCAACATTCCTTATTTATTCATAATGTTTCCCTTGATCAGAATTGGTTATTCTTGAACAGACCCCCTTTTGTATGTAATGTTACTCTGAGATGTTTATTAATTGTTTTGATAAATGACACACACTAAACCACAAGTCAAAACATTAAATATTACATATTTAAATTTACTTTTGGTCTCCAGTTATATATATGATATACAGATCCTTACCAGGTCTGCTTTCCTGGAACTGGTTTAGCCAGTTCTGCAATATCTTCTATATTATGTTTTTGTTTTGTTTTTTTTGGTTACATACCATTCTGTAAATGACTGCCAAATTGGGTTTCAACAGTTTGTTTATATGACTTAACCTTGACGCTGAAATCGTTTTCTATAACTTACAGGGGAGCGCCATCTAGTGCCATTTTGTAAAAGTGTTAAGTGGACAGTGTGAGAACAAAATGTCACAGACCGCACGTTTGTCCTTTTCCTTGATGAGAACTGGGACTTGCTGCGCTGGTGTCAGAATGAAATACTGTGGAAAGGTGGGGAGATTACCTAGAATGCTGCCAGGAATGTAACTGAATAAAGAACTGAAAGCATTACTTTTTTTTTGTAGATCATTTTATTTGGTACTACATTTGACATTAATCTTAAAGCCAGCGTAACAATGTGATTTTTTTTTTTCATGATTAATTGTGATCTAAGGTAAATATTATACACCTTATGAAAGGTTCTTACCATTTCATAGGTTCTAATAATATTAAAAAAAGCTCTTCATTTACTACCCATTAAATATATATGTTCATATTTACTTAACAATTTAATTGGAGTCAACATTTTGGCCCACACTGCACCTTCCTCAGGACTCCAGTTATTGTGAATTATGCCCACTCTATTTTTATTTATTTTTCATAGTCAACCCACTTGTTACTGGAGATGAAAACTACTGAAGAATGAGGTAGAAACTGTTCAGACAGACAGTCAGGTCAAGAACATTTCACTCAACAATTTGCTTCAGAACCATTCACTAGGACATTAAAAAGACATACTAAAAAGTGAATTTAACACATTCTTGTATGTGTTTCTTAACCCAATGTGATTAAAAGCATTGCCTGAAGTCCTTGCATTAACCTCCTGTTCATTAACACTAAATTATGTGTGTTTTTGTGTGCCTGGGATGGGGGATGCTAACTTCGTAAATGTGGGGTCTGAGAAGTGTGTTACAGCTGGTTATTCAAACACAGTGACTGATATCCACAAGTCATGAGAAAGATAGCGTGTTACTTCAGCAACACTAGGAAGTATCTTATTCTTGGCCGAAGAAGAGAAAGGCTTCAGCAAAGTATTTTTTTTCCCAGTCAAAAAGAAAACAGAAGTGTTGTGTTTCTCCTGCTGGTATTTCCTGACAGAAAATACCATCCACAATGAGGTCCAAAAGACACCCGGGTTCATTTTTAATCTTATAACTGTAAAACATGTAAATCGTATTCAGAATCTAACTATGCTGCAAATAAAGCAATAACAGAAACACTGTAATAATAAAGTAGATTAAATTCAATCTATAATTAGAACCACCCACATTAATTTATTTTGTAATGAAGAGAATGTTAAATTATATATGTTGTGCTAGGTCTTGTATAAGAACACAAGAACATAAGACAGTTTACAAACGAGAGGAGGCTATTCGACCCATCGTGCTCGTTTGGTGTCCATTAATAACTAAGTGATCCAAGGATCCTATCCAGTCTGTTTTTGAATGTTCCCACATTGTCTCTTCAGCCACATCGCTGGGGAGTTTGTTCAGATTGTGACGCCTCTCTGTGTGAAGAAGTGTCTCCTGTCTTCAATGTGTTTTGTAAGCCTGGATTATTATTGCATGTTCACTGTACCAGAAAACTAACTAACTGAAATAACAATAGCAGATAATACTTATATAAACCACTGCATGACACAACTTTATTCCGGAGCAGTTGTACATATTATCATAGACATCCCTGACAGGGCAGTAAAATAATGTTAGACATTGCCTTTCTGCTCACTGGTAAAATGCACTGGACACAGTATCCATTTATAACCTTGACTATCAGATGATTGTGTATCAGATATTTACTGGATTCTACTACTTGTTCAGGTAGAATATTATACTGCATAGTCTCTATGTAATTTCGTGTCATTCAACTAAGTTTTAGGAGCAATTACTGTAAAATAGTTAATTTAAGTGTCAGATAATAATGATATTAGAAACCATACAGAAACAGTATAATAGATAATACAACATCACATAACAGAAACATACAGAAGTTGTATGTTGTATGTATTGTTTTCTGATTTTAAATGCTTATTAAGCTGTATTTTTAAAATGCATAGCATCCTTCTTCTATTACAACTATTCACCTTTTATTATGATAAATTGTTAAACATTTCAGTTTTTGAATATTTTTTTCATGAAGTCCAGGATACATTTTTCAGGACCTTTTTTCAAGGGGCTAACACTAATATAAAGTAAAGTAGAAGCCTGCACACAAACACTGCCAGACAAACAGAAACACATACGCACAGACCAGCAGAGGCGGTGCTAAAGTCTCTGGGGGCCCCAGGCACAACCATTGATCGGGGCCTCCTGGGGGGGAGGTGCTAACGGTGTTTTATCCGGTGAGAGCTTGGGGGGGGTGCTGGTGATCCAGTGTGAGCGGGGGGGGGGTCAGCCGTCTTTGGGGGGGCCTCTTCCAGCTCTGGGCCATGCAGACCAGTGGAGTAGTGATACATTAATAAGCAAATACAAATGGTAGAAAAATGATGCTGCAATCTATATTTTTCTATCTTTTCCTAATTGGGCTCCTATTTTCATTATTAAAGGGTTTTGATATAAAAATTACTTAATTAGTCTTGGGGGCTATTTACAACTGTATCATACTACTACCACCACTACTACTACTATTACAACAACTACTAACAAAATAGTATGCTAAATTGTACTATAACTGCTTAGACTAATCTAGAAACTATAACTGATCCTATCCTGCATATTACCACATATAATAATGCATTCATAATGTAATGCAAAAAGTACTTTCACATGCAGAAAAGTTCAGATACTTATATTTTAGTAATTGTTTATTTTTATTACTACTACTACTACTACTACACCTTTACATAATAATGTTACTACTTACTACCTACTATGATAACCAACTGTATTTATAAGAGAACCATGTCTTTGTTTTTGTATTTAGACCGTATGGTCCTCCACGCCAGGGGGCAGACTTCGACAACGCGCTGCTTCGCTCATTTTGGCCCTCTGCAGGACCCATCCCCTTCCTCGTTATCAGAGTTGGCCTGGAAGTAGGCGGTCCTTTTCCCCGAAGATTCAGCCATGGTGAGCAGATTTTTCCTCCGGTTCTCCTAACAATCGAGCCATAAACATCGGCTTTTTGCCCCAAAATAGCACCAATCGAAACGCAAAAACCATAACTTCAGTGTTTAAACGAATAATATAGACCAGTATTTTGTGAATTGAAGATCTAGAAGTTTGAGAAGAGAACGATGCTATGGAGGATGCCGGCGGTCTCCGCTCATTCACTCTCCGGCAGATCTGTTGTCATATGCGCAGTTGTCCCGGATTAAAGCAGCAGTGCACCGTGCTGTATGACAGTATTATCTGTTCTGGTGAATTCGGGGTCATTAAATAGTGAAAACCGGACCGTGCGGTATTACTGTGGTGCGGGGCTGCAGTAGGCCCGCCGCGGACGAGTCGTGGCAGACGTGCAGCATGGGGATAAAAATGCTCATTAGCTCCCTTCCCTTTACCCGTTTAAAACTCCCTTCGAGGGGAATATGCGCTGCTAGCCCGGTCTCGGCAGCGATGGCAGACGCGCAGCCTCGGCAGGAGAAATGCTTCCCATGCAGGCTTTGCGGAGACCATCTGCAGCACCGCGGTCCCCCCTCTGACGTTAATAGCGTTCACTGTATCTGCCACATGTGCTGCCTGTTATTAATGGGTTAATTATTCCTGCTCTACAGGCCCGAGGACCGAAGAAGCATCTGAAGCGCGTCGCAGCTCCAAAGCACTGGATGCTGGATAAGCTTACAGGAGTGTTTGTAAGTGCCTGGTATAACCCCTCATATCAGTATGTGTGTCTTCTGTGCATGGACTGTGAATGGAGATGTTGTAGGAAATGACTTGCAACCTTTGAATAACCAGCCACAAAGTGCTGCAGAGCATTGCTATAAAGTGGGATTGTTTGAAAGAGATTTGTTGTATGCCTGGTCTTGCATGTGTTACTTCAGATAGGTCAGCTGATGGTTTGTTCTTCATAGTCGAACAATGGGCGTTCTCTGTTGGGTTAGATGGTGCAATTGGAGGATTCACACTATTGTTTGTTAGATTAAGTAGCTGTAAGTCTGTGAACCCTCGTTTGGGGTTGCCGTTAAAGGTTTGATGGTTGGCTTTGAGGCAGTCGTCCCTGTCGGTTGATTTGATCCCTTCCTGCTGGTCTCTAGGCTCCTCGTCCCTCTACCGGTCCCCACAAGCTGAGGGAGTGCCTCCCCCTCATCATCTTCCTGAGGAACCGTCTGAAGTACGCCCTGACTGGAGATGAAGTCAAGAAAATCTGCATGCAGAGGTTCATCAAGATCGACGGCAAGGTCCGCACCGACATCACCTACCCCACTGGCTTCATGGGTGAGTGTGCGGCCGCACGGTGGACTCTTGCTGCCGCCTTGTGCTCTGTCCTCCTCACAAGGACACAGGTTTATGTACTTTCTGGTCAAAAGGATGCTGTCAAATCTTACTTTGAAGGATTTAACTTACAATCTGCAGTTCAGTCTGCAACTCATTTGTTAAATTACTTAAATATGTTGAAGACCTAAGGTGCCATGTGTGTTCAAGGGTTTAATTAGGTTTAAATCTCTAATCTGCCACTGATCAACGTATTATTCCAGTAATAAAATAATAAACAATGATTTAAGACCCACACCATAGTGTTGTATGCCTTAATTTAGTTTATAAAACCACACACAGTGATGCTGAACTTTCAGTGTAACCCGTTTTCAGATGTTATCAGCATCGAGAAGACCGGAGAGCACTTCCGTCTGATCTACGATGTCAAGGGCCGCTTCACCGTCCACCGCATCACCGCAGAGGAGGCCAAGGTGAGTTCGGTGGCAGGAGGCAGCAGAGTTGGGTTCATATTTATACAGTTGAATAAGCTGTAAGTAGTTATCGAACAAATGAACTGGTCACAATCTTAAGTCCATTTAAGATGCAGAGTATTGTGTTTCTGGATTGTAGTGATAGATTGGCATGGTTGGTTTACATTTTGACTTGAAATACTCAATGGTAATGTTTTTTTCTTTGCAGTACAAGCTGTGCAAGGTCAGGAAGATCTTTGTTGGCACCAAGGGGATCCCCCACTTAGTGACCCACGATGCTCGCACCATCCGGTACCCTGACCCCCTCATCAAGGTGAACGACACCGTCAGGATTGACTTGGAGACTGGCAAAATCACAGAGTTCATCAAGTTTGACACAGGTAGGTGATGAAGGCAGTGAGGGCAGGAAACTTTTATTTTTTATTCCCCCCCCCCCCCATTTTGAGGTACATCACAAACTGATTGAGGTGTGACTTATGTGTTTAAATGTGTGATGCTTTTTTATCCTTGATAGTATTAATTGACAGGCTGCTGCTATAGTTATAATTAGACTTGGCTTTTATACTCATTTTCACTTCTTTCCTCGGTCTGCAATTAGTACGTCAGATAAGAGGCTCGATTTCTCCAAAGCAGTGGGTGAAATGTCCTGCACAGAAGCATGGCTGCTCTGTGATTTAGGGTCCTGTGAAATGTCATTATTTTGCTTCGGAAATGTTCAGTGAAATTGAAGTAGATGCTGCTGTTTTAGTGAAGATGTCTATTTTACTGTTAACCGGAAAGCTTTATCAGACAGGATTTGTATTCTGATACTAATTTTTGCTCCGTTTTTCATAGGTAACCTGTGTATGGTGACTGGTGGTGCTAACTTGGGCAGAATTGGTGTGATCACCAACCGGGAGAGACACCCTGGGTCTTTTGATGTGGTGCACGTCAAGGACAGCACTGGCAACAGCTTCGCCACCAGGCTGTCCAACATTTTTGTGATCGGCAAGGTATGGGCTACCGAATTTAATGAATTTCAAATGTTGATTGGAAATCTGTGCTAAACGTTTTTTCAGAGTCTTCGTAAACTCTGGTTCAAGTGATAAACTAAGCTTGTCTGTTGCATTGAGTGCTAGGAAGCTGTTTGTTCTAGAAAGTGTTGTTCAGTCAAGTGACTTCCACATTTAATGCTCTTGGCAAGGGCAGGTAGTCCATTGATTCTTAACATTTTGCCTTTCTGGGCTAGACTAAAAGCCCAGATTGACCTTACCATTGCTGGATGAAATCTGTCCTTATATTTTCACTGTCTCAATATGAATGTGATATTCTTGAGACTTTATTTAAAACTTCCTTTTTATTTTTTAAAGGGTAACAAGCCATGGGTCTCCCTGCCCCGCGGAAAGGGTATCCGCCTCACCATTGCCGAGGAGAGAGACAAGAGACTGGCAGCCAAGCAGGGCAGCAACTAAATGCTATTGACTGGCAGCCCTGTACAAACCGCAGAACACCCTGATTTCAAATAAAAGGTTATTTACAGAAACGGATGGTCTTGTTGTCACTAAAGTTCTCGCTTTATGTCTAGGCTGTTCCTTCCAATGTCTTGAGTTGGACAGTAAGTAATGCAGACATGCATGTCCTTTTTTGAAGGTGAAGACCCCTTAGCCTAAATCCATTACTCTGATCACATTAATTGGTGGGGGGGGGCTGGGGGAAGTTACCCATGGGAGGGACATAGTGCTGTAATTGACTCATGATTTTAAAGTCACAGCCATATTTCCATTCTGTGATGTTAAAACCCTTTTAATTGCTTAACAGAATTGAACAGCTTGAAAACAAACCAGAATTTTTAATTCTACCGATTTGAATTGTCACTACAATCATAGTTTCATGGTCCAGCTTTATTTAAGGGAGGGATCTGTGTGCTGCCCCCTCTGTCTGCAGCAGGTGGCACTGTTGCAGAGTTCTCCATTGTCCTGTTCTATAATATGACCTTCAGAGTAAAACTGGTTTCTGCTTGACTTCATCCTTCAATTCATAAGATGCATCAAGTCCAAAAAGTTGTCACAAAATGTTAAATTGATTAAATGTGTGTTAGTGTTTGAGATACTGCTGTCCAAATGTTTCATAACCAAGTAGCATTCAGTTTAAAACAAAATAACTCCAGAACAAGCTGCTTTTGCCACTGCAGACTGCATACGTTTACATATGCTGGACATTTGAGATTCAAAGCTAGAAACAGATGTTTTTCTAGAGCATGAGTCTCTAAAATGAATCCAATGTTCTCCTGCCAATATCAACCCCTGTCTAATATATAGGCTTGTCTGCAAGTCTTTTTTACTGGTGCCAAGCATTCTGCCTGGTTCTACTGGCCGTCTGTTCATAATTATAGTACTGTAAGAAAGCTAATTCTGCAGTCAGAATTGATGTTGACTGGTAAACATACCAGAATTCAAATGGCAAAAGCAAATACCTGATTAGTGATTATTGGGAGCTAACTCCAAACCGTGTTCAGTCATAAACATTCCTACTGAACTCCTGGCTACAGTAAGTCTGATGCACAGCCTGGTGTTCAAACCGCCCGTGCCGTGCACCGCGCTCGGCCTGTGTTCTGAGCTCACTGCAACTTCATTCAGATGAGTCATTTGAAACGCCTTCATTCTCTTTATTATTCGCTATCTTTAAAAATAAACATGCATGTAAACGTGCATCAGCAGTTTTTATCGATCCACTGCTAGACGAAGACCTTCACAAGATACATCCCTTTATTTTAATGTAGTGTCTCATCCAGGTCACACCAGTCAATCTATTTCATCTTCCCATCTTTTATGTGGTCTTCTAGGTCTTTTTTTGTCTCTTGGAATCCTGTATAGCTGTTTTGTCCATCTTTGGATTTATGTATGTACTGAGTGTGTGTATGTATGTTTGTGTATATAAAATACATTCTCGGCATGCCTCTTGGGGAATGATTCAGTGTTGGAAGGTGGCTTCTTCAGCTGCAGACAGTCGCAGTCTCATTGGGTAGGGATTACGTCACGTTCTGTAAAATGTAAATTTGGAACTGGTCATTGTTTCCCTCAGCAAGTGTTTTTGCAGCTTGTCCTCTCTGGACTTCACAAGTGAAGGTGCCATATGGGCACTACTGGGCGCAACCTGTTTTTCTACAGTCTGAGCCAATCTGCTCATTACAGACCACACAGAATTCCACAGCAGGAGTCTTCTGGGTCCAACTGCATTAGTTTCAGAACGTAGTGTGCTCGAGAGAAAATGTCCTTGAGCTTAATATAGATCACAAATGGGAGACTGCACATGGTATTCCCTTCTCATGCTTGGATTCTGGGCTCCTGTCTAGTTAGGTTGAAATGATGGTGTAGTTCTGCTTGTGCTTATATATGGTCTCTGCTTGGATCGATTCCAGCTAATTAAAGGCATCAAGCATTGGAATACAGATGGGGAAGTCTGTAGGTAGCCGTCGGTAGGCAACCTCACATTCCAGTGCAATCTGGCTCTATAAGAACGCACCGTGTGTCGCATTCAGATTACACAGATTACTTCTTAAAAGTAGCACAAGAATTCAGGGCAGAACCCAGTTCAGTTCTGAATGTTGATCCATTAGGTGCAGCAATGTGGACTGATGTTATGTTCAGTATTGGATGCCAGATCAGAGAAAATATACTATTAGTACAACTAACCACAGATGCTTAACTGTAGTGATATTATCTTGGTGGTACTGGAGAACTGCAGTCCTTCAGCTTTTATATATGAGTTATATTTTTTGAACTGGTGAAGCATATAATTGATTCAATAAAGTAATTCACTGCTTACTTAGAATTAAAACCAGCATACTGTGGAGAATCCACGATGGCCACCTATGTGATGCAACTAATACAGATTTTTTCTGCCACATGGTGAGGGAATGGGCAATGTAGTCCATACCATTAAAGACAGATGCACAGCTCTGGTCCCAGTGGGTCAAATACTCTGTAACAAAATGTTTATAAACCTATTCATTTAGATAGCTTTCTTGCTTACCATACATCCTTTTTGCTTGAATTAAAACACAACTACATAGAAGGGCAAAAGAGGTCATGTTTAAAAATTGCTTCTTTTTGTTTCCTTTTTCGTCACTATAAAGTTTAAAGGCAGGGTTATTAAAGGTACAACACACATTCCCTTTAAGAATATGTGGTATAATTTAATGTATATTTATATATATATTCAGCTGTCCCAAGAGTTTCAATAAGCAGTAAATTGTTTCTGAGGACCTGCCTTTTTTCAATTTCCAATGATACATCAGAATTAGAATATTTTATGAAAATCCTATGATTTCCCTATGATTTATGATCCTATGAAGTCCCATTATGAGGAATTGTAGCTAGTCAATTTTCAGATTCATACAGTGAAATTGCTGCAATTAACCTTTTTAGAGAACACTATGGTTTATTTGTGACTTTCCTTCCTTCCTTTTAACACCAAAGCTGATGAATTGTAGATTTGTTTAATTATTATTATTATTATTATTATTATTATTATTATTATTATTTTAATATTACATTTAATCTGAAAATACAGCAGCTGCTATTTTGCATTAATGTTCATGGGATATCACAGTAACTAGCAATCTCACTGTACATGACCTAGTCCAAGAAGACAAAATGTAGTATATAATACCCAAGTCTTTAAAAGTTAGAGACACAGTGTTATTAGTGAACTTTATTTTGCTCACTTTTTTCTCTTAATTTAGCTATTTCATTATATTTATTTCCAACTTCTAAATGGTAGGTGCTTGTATATCAAAGCAATGGCAGAGCCACCACCTGTAACTTGCACATTTAATTTATAACATGATCCGGAGTCTTTGTTGAGATTGAAATTGGCCCAAAACATCTAAATATATACTTTAATATAAGCCATAAATATGTATATGTTAGTGTTGGCACCGTATAGATCTGGATTGAGCTGTATTGGAACAGGTTTAATCTAAGAAATCTAAGTAATATCAATATCTGGCATATAATGTTTTGGTGCCTTCATTTCTGCATGTCGAACACAACTTTGATCATCGGACTTCCTTGGTCCATGGATTTGCCAGAATGCAAATCGAAAACGGAAAGGAACTAGAAGTTAACCGTGGTGTGGGTGTGTGTTTCTTCTCAGATGTTTCAAACTGACCACACTGAAAACAAAGGCAACATTCATATTCCAAGCTCAGGAGGGGGAGCCAGCTGGTTCTAATTAATGGCTTCCATGTGATGGACTTCATATTAGCCATGAAAAACAATGTCCTGATAAGATTAGTACAGATAGTGTTGTGAAATCGTTTCCCCCCCCCCCTCTCTCTCTGTTTTCTTTCTTTTTATTATTTTCTTTGGTTCTCCACTTCCGCTGGAGGTGTGCCTTACAAAAATATCCAGGCCAGCCAAAAACTTTGGGGGGAGAGCCCATATGCCTTTAGGGTATTTGTAAGCAAGAGAGCCTAGGACTGGACCAACAGTGGAGGTATTCACTGCGCAACACAACTACAAGATCCCTTTTTCACGTGATAATATATCTTGACCATCACCCATAAAATAAGGTCTTTATCTAAATGGGCAGGGAGATCCAAAGGTGGGTTGAGGTCCCCAGCAGTTGTCATGTCTTTCATGCTCCACCTCATTGAACCCAATCTGGCTTCACATGCTTCCTGTTTAGTAATCTGTACTAATCTACCCCCTTGGGTTTGACTGGGATTTACCTGTTTGCTTTGCATCCCCTTTGACTCCAAATATCACCTTTGCAGCAGTTTCTCTGCTCTTTCGTCCTATTGGAGGACCTTTGATGAGTAGGTCATCATTCCTCAGTCTATGACAAAATTGCTTTGTATCATCAGTAGCATGTAACCCATATGGCACTAAACCCGTGCTCCTCAACGCTGGTCCTGGAGACAGACTGTCCTGCTGGGTTTTGTTCCCACTGAGCTCGCAGTTACTTAATTAAAATCTTAATTGAATGTATAATTTGCTTAATATTACTTATTAAACTGCTTAGCATACAAAACACTGGATAATTCTAGTGCCTGATATCAGTAACTTAATTTAAAATCTTCTGCGTTTTTAAATAATTAAAAGCTCTGATTATAATGATACATTTAAGTACTTGAGAGCTTGCTTTGAATGAAAATCAGCAGGATTGTGCCCCCAAGACTAGGGTTGAGAACTACTGCGCTACAGGATCAGTTCTCACCTGGATGCCATGTTTGAGTGGCATGCATCAATCTTTTTTGATGCGGTGTATTTGTTCAACCCAGATTTAAATGCATGACATCAATCAATTGATAATGGTAAGTGAATAAATATACAAATAGAGAGGAATCAAAAACGGAAGTATAGTACGTGCAAGAGATTACACAATATAAGCGCAATAATACAGCGGAGCGCAGGAGAGTCAATGCGCCCAACTTCTTCCAAGTCATTAAACTGGAGTATAGTGAATAGCTCAGAGTTCATCAGTTGGACAACAGGACGGTGGTCTTGTACAGCATCCAAACCTGTACGGGGACACAGTCGTCAGAAGTACAGTGAATAGTTTGAAGGACTCCGATGTGCATGAGGCTGCACTGATAGGACAGCGCTGTCTGGGTTTCGCTTTACTCTGCTAGAGCTCCGCGCAGTGGACACTTCATCGCCGTGCAAAACACACCATGAAAGTGAGCGCAACTGCTGGTAAGATTGCTCAGCCGCAGCCGGACTCTTCCCGGAGGACTGCTTGACTTTTGTAACAGTCCTTCAGGCGAAAATGCCTTTCTGCAAGCGGGCGATCCTGCCCAGAGAGATGTGCCGAGGTGACACGGGCAGCCCCGGGGCGCTCTTCGCGGAGCTGGCGGACGTGTGCGGCTGTGCGCTGGGCTCGGTGCTGAGGCAGCTCTCGGATCTGTCCCGGCACTCGGTGAGCATCTTAGAGGAGCTGGAGGGGGAGATCGTGTCCTTATATCGCCGCTCCGGGACTCTGGAGAGCAAAGTTATCAGCCTGCAGAAGCATGTTTCTGCACTGGCTACCCAGCCGCCGAAAACGAGTAAGTGCCATCATAACCCAGAGCTGTGCTGCTTTCTGACACTTGTTTAGAAAAGTAAAGTTTAAAAGTCTATGCCTGCTGATGCGCCACAGTGTAATTTCGTTTTTGTTTATTAGCCTATTAATAACTGTAACTCCCCGGGGTTTTAATTGCAACTGGCAACAAGTCTGTTATTTTCTTAAACTTGGTTTTGATTAACCTTCATCCCTGTTAATACCAGGGGGAGACGATTTACATGCTGGGAGAAGTTTGATAGAAGAAATCCAGGGTGTTGGTTTTACAACTATTTTATATAGTTGACACTTTCCGTTGTATATAAAATCCCTATTAACGTGTTCAGATCATACATGGGCTTTGTCTGTTCTGTCATTGTTGAAGTCACAGGTTGACATTTTCCACCCGTGACAAGACGGGCTTGTACGACTGCCAACATCAACAGCTGGAACAAGCCAGCTGTGCTCTCCATCTCTCCAATGATATTAACTCTCGGACCTGTGCAAGTTTATTTGTTTATTTATTGCGGTATTACAACAATATTCACAAACTTGAATGCCAGCATTAACTAAGAAAGAAACTCACTAATACTAAAGTTAATTTTATCATTTTTGACACACCGCGACGTTTGAAATCAGATTCAGGTACAACTTTGTATAGGCTTTGCTTGTATGTGTTTGCCTTTTTACTTCATTATTGTTTGCTTTTATATTCAATATTGATCAATAACTCCATATAAAGAAGTTCATTATTTTCTTAAATTGCATCCAAAATGCACTTCACTGCATAACAGGTCTAATAGCTTGATCACTTCTTTGTAAGGATTTTAATTGTATTGTTTTAATGAAAAAAGGCCTGAATGTTTACAGCACAATTCCCAACGGAGGATGAGCCTGAGGGGAGATCAGTGCATTGTCGGCGTGGATTTTCATTCAGGTCAAATGCTCTCCGAGGAAGAGCAGTGCGCCTGTGCGTGGGAGTTGCGCTCCTCGGAAAACAATAAGCGCATCATTTAGCATCTGTATCCGCTGGTAATGAGGTTCATTAAACTCTGCGAACTGGGATATTAATGTGTGGCGTACATACATTTACACATGCGGAGGATAGCAGCTATAACTTAGTGCACCTTGATATAAGAGCTTGATTATATATCATATTAAGAAAACTGTGATGTCACTGCATTCCATATCTACCTATTTGTTTGTATTATCACAAGTAATTATGTGGGGTTTGTAGAATCACTTTAATAGATTTGACATTGAATAGTCTATATAACCAGTTGTTCTGAAAAGTGTTTTTGTTTTCTTCTGTTAGAGGCCAGAATTGGGTTTGTAGGTTTAGCTACAGGCATTGGTTCTCTTCTGTTTTTATAATTTTATTACACTTCTGTTTTGACCATTAGTTAATGCAAGTTCATTCCTGGTGAGTTAAAGTCCTGCACCCACGCCTTCCTTAAAATGCACCTGCAATATTAAAGTTGGAGTCAGATCAACTCATTAATGTGACTAATACAACACTTGGATCCCTTTCCTTTTGAAAAAGTATTATGTTGTATTGGCTGTGGGCTTCAGATCACTGGCTCCTATAATAATTGTAAATTGTACTCTGTGTAAACTTGTTTGTTTGTTGTAAGTATGGATTTATTTATCCTGTTTTCTGAGCCCTGGAGAAAAAAACAAAAAAACAATTACAGTAAACTTTGGGCACGGAGAGAGATGCAACAGATGTCTGTTTCGGCCAAACTGAAACCATGTTTTTGACAACTGGCAACCTCTCTCTGAATCCTTTTGGCTATAGAGGTGAACCCAAAACCGTGATTCGCAGAAGGCTTTTAGTACAATATGTGGTTTGGCGTCGGTTCATGATTCTTGGGATTTTGTATCATAGCTTGGCTTGCTTGGTTTAGGCAAGGGTTCATCGAAAAGTCACTACATCTTTGGTCATGAGACTGTTGACAGTAGAGAACACTAACAGATTCAAGTTGCATCCCTCTCACTCCCCCAGCAATTACTGGAGTGAAACATTATTGGTTGCTTTTTCGTTTTACAATGTATGTGCTGTAATATATTTAACAGAAGAAAATATGCTGTCCGCAGTTTTGAGTAAACAGATTGAACAGAAGACAGTATGAGGGCAGGGATTTAAAGAATGTATTTTAGTTAACTTGTTAACATTGTAAGGGAGAGACAGTCATGTGCAAAAGCTATATGACACCAATGGTAGGTAATTAAAGTGTATTCAGCACTTAAAACAGGCCATTCTTCTTTAAATAAACACTTGCTGATGTTAGGAGCAGGGCTACTATCATTGTGCAAGCTCAATCAATGGATTTCTTCATGAATCAATAATATCCAGACAAGCAAGAGGGTTTGAATGCCCCCTTCCATGTGGACTCTTTCCTCTGTATGGGAATAAGGATTCTGCTAACTTTGCAATGCTCCCAGAAAGTCTTGAATTAAAACAATCCTTAGCATTTGTTTTCTTTGTAGGTGGATATGAAACGGTCATGTTTAGGGAAAACTTCATTTTGCAATTCTGTCATGATTTTATGAAACATTAGCTGATGTTAGCTCCATTCTGTCAGGTCACTGAAGGCAAATCACCACCTGATGATGAGACAAACAGTCAATTTTTTCGCTCTTTTCTCACGTACGAATGTAGACTCCCTCACCCCATCACACACTCTGTCTCTCTGTTTTCCTCATCATTTTTAATGTATAGGAGATCTGTATGAATAGGATTAGTTACTTTATGACATATGATCCCAAGCTACCATAATTATGTTTGTGTCTGCTCTGTTTTGTGCTTTGTGTTGTGTTGCAGACATATTATCTCTTTGTCAAGGCTGTACATTTTAACATGTCAGCTTTGGACATGGTAGATTGGAGAGTTTATTTAGTTGATTTCACCATCTTCAC
Organism: Amia ocellicauda; assembly: GCF_036373705.1. Lineage (NCBI taxonomy): Eukaryota > Metazoa > Chordata > Actinopteri > Amiiformes > Amiidae > Amia > Amia ocellicauda. The sequence continues at coordinate 8,276,925 of NC_089859.1, forward strand.
AATCCCCCAGACATTAAGAGACTCGAGACAGCAATAATCTCTTGTGAAAGGAAAAATATATGATCTGATCTTTATTCTTTATTTGCAGTTCGTTTTCAGTTTCTATTTTCCACTCATCGTGTTGTAATATTTCACACTGTATTAGCAAGATCATCCCCCAAGTGAGGCTCAGGGCCAGGTTAGTTGTACAGCAGTGATACAAATCAGGCACAGATCTTTTTTCACACATGCAGGGGAATAAAAACAATTTCAGACCTGCCTTCACATTAGACAAGATTAACAACACAGAAGGCAATGACTTATTGATATATAATGATTGTCACAAACTAGTCCTTGTTGATTTTTTTGTCTTAAAGAACGATCACTGTTCATAACCGTCTGCTTACTATACAACTATACAATAATGCATATTCCAGCTTGGTTATAGCTTTTTATTGGACTCCTTGGTCTTGTGAACCACAGTGGATTATGGTAAATGATTAATTCATGCAGTCCTACTCCTGATAGGGAAATCCTTTATCTTCAACGTGGCGATTTATATTCAGTTTAATGGGTGGTGAAATTGCGTCATGAAGACAGGCAAAGATTTATACATGAATACTCCCAACATTCTGGATATCCTTCGAGCATTGATGAGGTGTTTCTTTATGTGTGTTATTTTTTTTAATATAAAATGAGATTATGTGCTTAAATAAATGTTTAAAGGGCTTAGAAGTTACATAATGGCAATTGCAGAGCTCAGAGGCATTGGAGGGAAGTGGGTGGACTGGGGAGAGTGATAAATCCAGGTGAAATGCAGCACGAAACAAGTTCCTGTCTTGGCATGGGCTTTCCCTTCAGAGACACAGCTTGCACGCGTTTTTCCGCTGTCCCGGTGTTGTTGTGGCGGCACTCCAGATGCAGATGCCAAAAAGAAGCGCACAAGGACAGGAGTGTTTACGAAAGAACAGCGCGGAGCTCATAGAGCCGCTGTCTCTCCGCAGGGTTTGGAGGGTTTGGTTTCATCCCTTTGCAAACTTTGCAGTTTCAGCAAAAGCAAGCAAATCTACTGTTCGTCGTGGGCTCTCGAGGCACTGCTTTACTTTTGTTATCCATTGAAATGGGAAGCCTAGCTTTTGTGTTCTGGGATTCTCGATGTACAGCCAATGTTATATTTACATTATCAATTGCCGCTTTTATCTGATTTTGTCTTTTGTTTATTAAATATAAATGATCAGGCAGAAAGATGGATTATTTAATAAGCACAATTGCAGTGTGGTCGTGTGGTTGTTTCACACAATAAAACTGTGAATTCACAAAGTTGAGGGCTTAGCCAATTAAGGCTTATATCAGATGCAAACAGTCTGTTTTAGAACATATTTTACTCAGACATGGATTTATATGATATGGTCAAGTGTATTTAGATAGGAGACAAATACTGAAAGGCAGCTGTTCACCCTTGGCTTTAACTGCGGCTGCAATCCTTTTTGATCGAAGGCCGAAAGCATATTTTACTATTCCTCCTGTAGTGCAGTTTTTACTGCAGCAAACTGGACTCCAAGGTCTCCTGTTGATTTGTTACCTCAGTTCATTCCAAAGCGGTTCTGTGTGACTGAGGTCAGGCCTCTAAGCAGGCTATAAAATATTTGCAATGCTTTTCTCCTTTGATCACTGAGATACACTTAGACACTTGTTGTAATGTAAGGCTATCTTAAACATTCTGTCATAGGTAAGTGTCTGTCATAGTTTAAAAATATGAAGAGCTTTCAAAACACTGAAAACAACAAACCCCAGTCATAAACAGTTAATAAAACTCAAGCACAGTTAAAAATAATTCAAACTGATATCAAACTGCTGTTTGAACTAGTGGCAGGTTACTTCAATTAAATTAGTTTGAGCTTTTTTCTTCCCTGCGTCTGATGAGATTTTCTTTCAGTGTCCCAGCGAAGAAAGGACAGCAATCTGAACGTTTGAGAATCAGTTGAATGCTGTGAATTATTAGATTTATTTCCGCAGAGTAAGTTCCCGCCGCAGGACACTGTGCGAGGATCAGACCATTGGAATGCGCTGCAGTCTGGTTGTGTTCTCGTAATACATGATTTTTTCCTGTTCAGGGATTTGGAGACATTGGAATAGAACAATGTGCTGCAGCGACTTGGCTTTGATATGGATAATTAAGTGGCTTCTTTCCCAGTTGACTGATTCTATTGACAAAACCCCTAACAAGTAGGGATTTTTCAGCTATTAAAATGTCTTAATGGTATATTTGCTTTACATATACTTTATATAAAAATAACAAAAAGTAGGCCTTTGTGGTTGATCTTTGAAATGTTGCTGACTCTAATTAAAACGTGTTGTGTGTGTGTGTGTGTGTGTGTGTGTATGTATATATATATATATATATATATATACACTCACCTAAAGGATTATTAGGAACACCTGTTCAATTTCTCATTAATGTAATTATCTAACCAACCAATCACATGGCAGTTGCTTCAATGCATTTAGGGGTGTGGTCCTGGTCAAGACAATCTCCTGAACTCCAAACTGAATGTCTGAATGGGAAAGAAAGGTGATTTAAGCAATTTTGAGCGTGGCATGGTTGTTGGTGCCAGACGGGCTGGTCTGAGTATTTCACAATCTGCTCAGTTACTGGGATTTTCACGCACAACCATTTCTAGGGTTTACAAAGAATGGTGTGAAAAGGGAAAAACATCCAGTATGCGGCAGTCCTGTGGGCGAAAATGCCTTGTTGATGCTAGAGGTCAGAGGAGAATGGGCCGACTGATTCAAGCTGATAGAAGAGCAACTTTGACTGAAATAACCACTCGTTACAACCGAGGTATGCAGCAAAGCATTTGTGAAGCCACAACATGTACAACCTTGAGGCGGATGGGCTACAACAGCAGAAGACCCCACCGGGTACCACTCATCTCCACTACAAATAGGAAAAAGAGGCTACAATTTGCACAAGCTCACCAAAATTGGACAGTTGAAGACTGGAAAAATGTTGCCTGGTCTGATGAGTCTCGATTTCTGTTGAGACATTCAGATGGTAGAGTCAGAATTTGGCGTAAACAGAATGAGAACATGGATCCATCATGCCTTGTTACCACTGTGCAGGCTGGTGGTGTGGGGGATGTTTTCTTGGCACACTTTAGGCCCCTTAGTGCCAATTGGGCATCGTTTAAATGCCACGGCCTACCTGAGCATTGTTTCTGACCATGTCCATCCCTTTATGACCACCATGTACCCATCCTCTGATGGCTACTTCCAGCAGGATAATGCACCATGTCACAAAGGTCGAATCATTTCAAATTGGTTTCTTGAACATGACAATGAGTTCACTGTACTAAACTGGCCCCCACAGTCACCAGATCTCAACCCAATAGAGCATCTTTGGGATGTGGTGGAACGGGAGCTTCGTGCCCTGGATGTGCATCCCACAAATCTCCATCAACTGCAAGATGCTATCCTATCAATATGGGCCAACATTTCTAAAGAATGCTTTCAGCACCTTGTTGAATCAATGCCACGTAGAATTAAGGCAGTTCTGAAGGCGAAAGGGGGTCAAACACAGTATTAGTATGGTGTTCCTAATAATCCTTTAGGTGAGTGTGTATATATGGGAAGTTTTGGGAGGATTGGATTATGAACCTTTTAAGGTGCACGATCCTTATTATAGGAGAAACAAACCAAAGAGGGAAGCTGACTGAAGGAAAAGGAGATGTTTGGCTGTATACAGATTCATCACTGCTGTTGTGTGTTGACATTTCCTATGTTATTCTAAACACATCTTGAAGTATTGTAAAAGATTCCAGGAATTCTCTAATGCAATAAACGCATGTGTGTAAGTGTGCCTCTCTGAAGATCCCTCCTTGGTGTAAAATGTCCACACACGGCCAAAGCTGCAATCTGTGAAGAAATCTGCTATAAATAGGAGTAGGTGTTAGTCTTGGGATGGAAGCCTGGCAGTTGGACAGTGGCATCCATCCAACAAGTGCAAATGCAAACAAAATGGTACCTGCGGCTACCAAACACAGTGGAGGTGTGTATAGCACCTGCACTCACATTGCAAATTACAGCTACTTTAACAATGTACAATATATTGTATAACTGCAATGTTTTAGAAGCACAGTTTTACATTATAGACCAGAGAGCACTGTGCTGATAATTGGTGCATTAACTTGTAATTAACTGGATTTTTTTTCCTTGTGCTTAGGATTCATAAACGGTGGAGAAACCAAAAAACATAGGTAACATTATTTGGCAACGGTTTGTGTGTCCCATTCTATGCTTCTTGTAATACCATTTTTTAAAGATATGTTTTTATTCTTCAGTGGGCTGTGTGTGTTGGAAAGCAGGTTTGTACAGTGCTCCTACGTATAACCAAGTTTTGTCTGCCCTACAGCCAATAGCACACAAAACCTCCTACCTTAACCCCGTCTATTAGTTAGCTATACCAACAGCACAAAGGAGATGCAAAACTAGTTCTGAGGTGAACAGACAGCCCAATAATTTCCGTTCCTCTGTTGTCATGGAGACAGCACATAGGTATTGAAGAGAGAGCTGACCGTTGGCCAAGATGATAGTGCCTGGCTCCCTTTTTCAAAATAATAATTACAAAAATGGTATCAACCAACTCCCACACTTGCCTATACATATGAAATGGTTGCCAGTTGTGCTCTGTGTAACTGGGAAACAACCAATATCCATTTACAATATATGATATGTTTGTCAGATGACTGCAGAACCCAGAATTGGTTAATCTTTTTTTTACTTTTAGGCTTTTAGCTATGATTGAGGGAAAACTATGTTTCATGCTACTGTATTCTAACACTTGTAAAGATGTGTTCTAAATATTTTAAATATGCATTTCTGTAAATATATACATTTGTTTCCATGAGCACTTAAGGAACATGACTTGGTTTTTATTTTGTATGCTGCAAGTTGTCCCCAAAATACAGCTTCTTAAAAGATAATATACTTTCAGGAGGTGCCAAAATATTGCATTGAGATCCAAAATCAGACCACCCACATGTTTCAGACTAGGTAAACATTAGTGTATTTTATTTATTTTGTATTATTATATTATACATACCATTGTTTAACTATCCATCTAGCTTTCTGAGACAGTGTTTGTTACGAGCTTGGGTGAGTTGGCATGGATGACACAGCAGGAGCTAAATGTGAAGTGTAATGTTAGCCATAAGTGAGAGATAGAGGAAACAGAAAGGCTTAGTGAAATCTGACAGTGGTAATGAAATATATATTTTTTTCCAACCGTTCTGTAATGCTCGTTCTTTTACAGGGTTCCACCACTGAGAGGACTTTAATGTTTGCCACTAAACTGATCCAAATATTGCTCTTATCTTATTTATCTGGGGCTGGAAAAAGAGTAGCCAAAGAATCAGAGGGAAACTCTTTAGATATACACTGCACACATATAGAGACTCCAATACATAGTAGTGAAACAATAATTTGGAAAGAGTGTTTGTTTTCATCTTGTTTGTCAGTGTTTTGCAGTAATTTCCACGTTCATAAACATTATGAATTATGCTTCTGTTCAAGCTGGCTTGCTCAAGTGCTGTGGTGTCATGTAGCGCAGTGTGAGAATATTCAGCCGGGTTGACTTGACTGTTAATCAGACCAGTAATTAACCGTTTGGGGATCAGGATCTAGTAAGGTAACAAATTAGAATGGAGGGCTGTCATTTAATCCTCTCTGGAGTGTCAGCGGTCAAGCACTTAAGTCCATGCAGCCAGTATGTCCCCCTGGTTCTGTGTTAACTATGAATGTCATGTGTGTGTTTTAAAGGCAAGTTGAGGTAACTATCCTTGTGGCTGACCATCTTATTATAATTATAGTAATTATAGGAAACGTTTTGACCACTATGCTGACAGTCTTGAAATGAAAGACTTCCTGATAGAATTGCATATTTTACCTCCCTTATTGAGAAATCAATCTCACATTGCCAACCACAAGCCACACACCAGAACATTTTTTTTTTTCAACCTCCTCATTTGTCGAAAAATATCAACTTCCTTTCTGGGTTTATATTATATATATTTAAATATTTATATTATATTTATTTGTTTATTTTTGCACTTAAATGAAAAAAAATACACACATAAAACAAATGTGTGTTGTTAAAAAACAGATACACATGTATGTATTGAGCTGTGCACTAAAGAACCAAAATAGAAGAAGATTGATGGCAGATAATTTTGTCGGTTTTACTAATTTTAATCATCTTTTTCTAAGAAAGTAGTTTGCAGTAAGGGACTTTCTGTTTATTATCTCATGCAAATAACACATGACTTTGACTACCAACAGAGAGACATGTGAGAGAAAAGTGAGATATTTATTTGCATCCTGATAAAGTAGTTTAACACTCAAAGGCTCTGTTTTTACACAGCATCGTTGAGGGAACGCAATGAAGACGATACAGATTAAATAAATAATAAAATGAGTACATTAAAACAAGGTCTATAATTTTCCACCATTTCTAACCCTAAAGGCAAACAATTGTGTGAATATATATGTTAGAAGCTTGAAACTGGTGTTAAATTTGTTTTTGGAAGGTTTTCACTTCTCTGTCTGTTAACATAGTGTAGCTGTTGTGTTGAGTGACAAGGCACATGGGTTACAAATATTGGTTATAGTTTAATTGTGAGGGATTTAGGCAATTCCATTTGCATTGTGTATAAAGTATAGTTGTATGTATACCTATTTTTGTTCAGAATTTAAAATAATGGGCACCAATTAATTAATGAATGTATGAATCCCACAAGACAAACATATGAATGCCTGTACTTCATCTGAATCGTATTGTATCACATACATATAATCACATGTATGACTAGGTTTGCAGTTAGGGCTTATACATGTGATTAACAGCAGAACTCAGATGAAGTGCATATGGCATTCATATGTTTGTCCTGTGGGATTCATACATTAATTAATTAATTAATTGGTACCTATTATTGTAAAGTGTAACCATATTTTTAAATCTACAAATCACCAGTCTAGTTAATCTCTTCATAAACCGCTCATATTTTCATTATTAAGCAGTTTGGCATATTTGATTATGAATTATTTCATAACCCAAAATGTCTCCCAATAGCAGCAGCATAGGAGTACATCAGGAGTAATGAGTACAGCGCCTAATGATAACATAACAGACAACTGTTGTCATGCCAACCGGAGTCTATTAATACTCTAGCTTTTGATTACAAGCACACCCTTTCTTGACAAATGTTTTTAACACATACAAGTACGAGAGGAGATTGTGTCTTGGGTTCTTCACAAAAATGACTTTGTTTTAGGGGGCCTGCTGCCATACTCCAAGCTGAACTGCAATGCATTGAGTTAGAGTAGATCAAATAGGACCAGGCATGAAACTAGTTTCTCTTATTGCCTTGTGTTCCAGACACAGGGCCGTCACGGTCAACTGAGATGTAAGTCTTCATGATGTACCCTAACTTGTTATATGGAAGAAATGACAGAATATGAAACATAACATTAGTGCCTTCCAATTATGTACAAGGTCACAGAACTATATTGTTTTCTTTAATTCCTTTTTTAATTAAAATAATTTGGTCAGGAAAAATAAAATGTATGTTACCTGACAGAGGTCTAAAATATTTGGAAACTGGTAGTATTGAACAAAATAAACAATATAGACAATCAGTTCTAAGCAGACAAGCAATATAAAGTTAACATGAATTAATCAAAGTACTATGCAACGGGAGTATGATATATTTCCCAGTGATGGACAATTTAATCATCTGCTTAATTATGTACTCTATAAAAGCAAATATGTATATCCTTTGTTTAATAACAGAAAGATACAAGTGCTTTACAAAGTTAAAATGAATGAATGAATCAATCAACCAATCAACCAAACCAATACATTAATATGCAAAACAGAAAATGTATAGAAGCATGTAAGAAAGTGAAAACGGACAAGATAAATTGTGGTAAACTGCTCCTCTTTCAGCACATTCATCAGTAGCTTTATAACTAAAGGTCTCTGCTCTCCTAATTCTTTTCAGTGGAGTACATCCTGCTGTCATTCCTATAACTCTGTGAATGGAAACAGGCCTTTTGCCAGTTTACCACCTTACACACACTGAGAGATGAAAGCGATATGAAATCGTAAAACAAAAATAATGCAAAATAAGCAAAACCATGTAAATGCTCAACTTTCAAAACACAAATAGAAAACATAACCCGTTAAAAAATGTATTTGTGACCGACCTCGAGTGTGACAGATACTCTGTTTTGATTTCAGTGTCCCGCTTTTTATTTTTTTTGATTAGTATTGTATTTATTTGCAAATATCTTAGATTTGCAATTCAGCATGTGGCTTGCACTTGTTTTGATTTGTAATAAAACAGAAGTGAAACAGCGTTACACTGGGCCGACTAACAACAAGTTGTGGCATTCCACTCCTGAGTCATTCAGACAGGAAGTTACACAAAACACGAGAATCTTAAATGTTAGAAGATCGGGCTGTTCTGAATGTTGGAACCAAGAAAGATTGATATTTTTTTAGGTGTGTTCCCAGAATGATCCATTTCAGGGATCCACTGTTAAACCCAAGGCTGCTAACAGACAGATGAAAGCTGGTGAACAAAAAAGGCTGTGGTGTAAATAAGGTCACAGATCATCTGTAATTTTAACTGACCTCCGAGGGGGGGGGTGGTAAGTTAGGCACAACTGTGGCCCCTCTTGCTTTCAAGGTTTTGCATTGTGAGGGATTCGCCTTCTAGACCGACTCAGGATCAACAAACAACCTTTTTGCTGGCCCTAATGGCTTTCAAATTCATTCCAGATGGCAGCGACTTGACAGAAAGCAGCTGTGTTGGCCGCTGGGAGGGAGGCTCCAAGCTCTGTGCCTGAGAGCAGGGTGCCTGGAGCTTTATAAAATGTGTTTTTTGGCAGCGGGACCACAGAGCCCCAGCCCAGCAATAAAACACTTGAAAACAATAAATTAAAAGCAATGCCGTCTTGCTAGTGTTTAATTCCATTGGTTTCATTAAATATCTCATACACTCCTTCACCTTATAGTAAAATAACGGGAACACCCTTAGAAGGAGCAAAAGATTAAGATGTTATTGCAGCTTTAATCGATTTTTCAGGGATATATGCAAGGGTATAAAGTTCCTATATATATATATATATATCAAATCTACCTTGAACAAATTGCAGAGATATTGGTCAAATTGGTATATGTGCAATAGCTGTGATAAACCTGCTGATTAACTGTTTCTAGGTACATTCTTTTTGCTGCATTTGAAAAATAATTTCTTCCATGTGAAAAATAAAAGTGAAATTAGGGAATAAATGCAGTGCACTAAGTCTGTGAATGTATATCAGAAGAGAATGATGGAAGCCAGTGATAAATGAACCTGATCTCGATTCAGATCTGTGGAGGTCAGTGGATGTGAAGCACGTTGGGTTAAACTGCATGCGAGTCTCAATCTGATGTGCCTGCCTGCGTTACCCAAGTTCTGAGGCAGATTGAACTGTGAGCTTCGACACTTTCCAGGATTTGTCATAGCCTAAAGAATAAAGAGACGTGGTGTGGCGGAAAGCAGCCGGTTCATTCGCTCTGAATCCCTGTCTTTTTTTAAAACTTGAGTAGGTGTGAGCTGTCTCGACGGGGCTGTAACGCGGTATCAGGTACTCCTCTTTAAAAAAACAAAAAACGAAAAAACAAAAACAAGTGTATATGTGTGAGAGTAAACTGCTGCTGAACGTGCTAGAATTGGTGAGGTTGAGGAAGAACAGGGAAGAATTGCTGTTCCCTGGAGTGGCTGGACCGCAATTGGGAGAAAAACTCGGTCTTTACCTGTGGCAGTGAAGCATGCCTCTATTTAAAGGTAATTATGGATGCAATTCCTATTACTGTAAGTGTGGGCTGTGGTACTGTGGGTGGAATAAGGCAGTGTTACTTAACGAAGATGTGATTTTTAAAAATCTCTTGGTGAAACTTCAGCATGTTGTTTTCATTTCCCTTTTGATCACAAATGCAGGGTCTTGTGCATCCCTTCTCATTATTGTTTAAGCGTCATGTTGAAAATGAAGGGACCCTGATTTTGTGTGTAGCCAATGTTGCTTTTTCTGATGGGGAGGAAGTTCAGAGTTTGTGTTGTGCCTGGTCCCAACCTCCTCAGCTAGGGACAAAAGCCTGTGGTGAATCAGAAAGGGGCAGTCAGCTTCAGATAGATTGCAAACCTCAGATATTGAATAGAATACACTGGCTTAATCGATATCGAAATTTCCTCTAGCACTGAATAGACCTCAGGGAGGCCAGTGAGTCGGTACAGTACAGCGAAATCTCTGTGAAGTTGTGAGTCCTAACTGAACCTTAGTTGTGAGAGCCAAGAAAAAGACATGACTCTTTTCAGCTACCGGTTTGTTTCGGTTAGTTGATCTTTCTGAAGATTATTATTTACTAATTCATTTCTCTCCCAGTAAGATTCTTTGCTATCTTTCCAAGATGTTTATTCCCAGAGCCGGCAGAGCAGTGGGGAGTGATAATACGAGTCCCTCCCTCCCACATCTAACTCAGTAGGTCTGTTCAATAAGAATTGAAGGGTTGAGAGTAGACATATCCCAGCTACGTTGCCCCCTCTGCAACACACAACCACAGGAACTGACCACGTTATTGGTTTATCTGGTTTCCTGGTAATCTTAATAGTTTAAACATGTGCCTGCATGCCTATACAACACAAATCAGGTTCTTCTTTTTACATTTCGAAACAAACTCGGGTCATCTACAGGCATGCATTTTCAGTCATAAGGAGGAGGTAGAATCAGTTACTTCTGTTGGTATCAAAGCAGCTAATTGGCTAAAGGCTATTTCTTTACATTTAGGGCCTTGAGCTCATGTTGATAGACAAGTAGCAGAAAATAAGAACCAGTGCCACCGCTGTGCAGAACCACATGTGGGGATTTCTCAGAGATAAAGGAGAAGAAATGTTTTCACCAGTTATCTGAATTGAACGTTTCTTGAATTTGATTAGTTTCCCAGGGTCACGGCAGACAGTGGTGTGGTAAACTGTTCCTGCTGCCGAAATGAAGATATATAGTGCATGACATGTTACACGAGAAATGTGGAGCGTTCCCATCCAAATACTGCCGAGTGCCAATGTGTTGAAGATACCAGGCGTCAGTTAGAGCGGCCTGTGTGGAATATAAGCCTTTGATTAAGTTACACAAAAAGAGAAATGTTCTGGATTCCCAAGACACGACTCCAGTTCTCTGTCTGAAAGTAAAAGAGAGAGCTTGTTTGTTCTTTGAAGGTCATTCCCTTGAGCAGTATGAAAAAGAGGGTTCCGTGTAACATGGTGTTCACATGACTTGCTTATGCAAGCCATAGCAGTGATCCTAGAGCCAACCAGAGACTGAGTGTGCATGCTATGGAAAGTCTTGAGGAGAAGCTTTTCTTTATTACTTCATTGTGTCAGAGGATTTAACATTCAGGTATTTATTCGTGCTTTATTCATATCACTTGACACCTACATTTCCAGTTTGTGTAGCTAATGTCTCTGAGATAACTAATTGTGCAACAAAACAACAACAATATTTTATGTTACTAAAACAAAAGAGATTGCCAGCAAATGTCTAGACCATCTGAATGTAACGGAGAGTTTTTGTTGTTGTTGTAGAGTTCTGTTTAGTTGAATTCCAGACGTTTGGTCAGATTTTATGGGAAGAAATTGTGGGATGCTGTTTTTGGGCACTCACTGTTTCCGTTGTAGGCATGTTTGTAAGACTTAGTGGGAGGTCTTTTAAACTGGGCATGAGGTGGGGGAAATGTAATGCAAGTAAAGGGAACCAAACACTGTAAGGTAAGGTCTTGCCTTGCACATCCAATATACATTTACAATATTTAGCTAAACATTGAACAACTTTAATGAAGTGCCACACTTTTGTCTGAAACGCAAAACAGGGGCCCTAACTCTTATATTTCAGAACTTTGTAATGTTTTACAAGCATATGTTATAAAATATTTTGTTTCCTTATTTAAAGTGCAATGAACTTTCTTTTTGTAAATCTTGGGAAGTCTTATAGTATCTTACTGGACTAAATATCAATAACAATAATAATTAGATTCTGTACTATTCTAGATGAATGCAATGCCTATGTTGTCGTAAGTAACAGACAGATACTTCTTATTAGTTTTCAAAGAGAGCTGAAGTTATGCTGTTATGAAAATTATGCTGAAGAATAATCTCAGAGTAGCCCAAGTGTTTGGAAATGATAAAAACATATGTCTTTGGGAGATAATGTACTGCATGAGTAAGTGAGTTCATGGGCAGATTCCTCTTTTAGCTAATCTGAAACCACCAATCCCAGAGAATCATTATTCTTCATCAGCACTTACTACAGTTATGTGTTATGACTGGCCTGTTACTTAGGGCCTTTATTCTTTTTTCTCTTAATAAAGTTTAGCTATAGTCCAGCTGCTGTTGTTACCGCACGATGACGGATGCTTTTGTGGTTTTGTCGCTGTCTCGGCCGTTTAAGCTGCTCATCAAGACAAACTGTCATTTTTAATTGTGCTCTTGCCGAAAGTGCCTTGCATTAAAAGTCCCTTTCATCCTTGCTCAGTGATAAGATTTTCAAGGACTCTTCAGAGAGATCCTGCAATTTGAAAAAGCGACTACATTTGTTTTGAATTCCCCAGGTGCTCAGTAAGGTTGAAAGCATTGGGGAATGGGTTACTGAATATGAAGCTTGCCCTTCACGTGGGCTCTTCCCACATTACAGAGGATTCTTGTGTTATTGGATCACTGGCAGAACTCTTGTGGTTTTTGTTTGTTTTTCCTTTCTGGTTCCAGCACAACAGTTCCACGCTTGCAGGCTGTCCTGTCGCTGTGAGAGCAACAAGGCTCTACCGCATTACTTTGCTAAAGCCAGGAAGCGTGCTACTGACCCACTGCGATCTGGGCCCTTGCCCATCCCTCTGCTGGCATTGCCATTCCCTCTCAAGCTGTTTCAGAGTGCAGGGCTGCCTTCTCCCCTCCACACAGAGCACAAAGCTGCTGGGAGCGACTGGAGGAGAAAAATTGGAATGACATTTTGGAGGCTGCACGGTGACAAATTGTGACTAATAGCAATTTTAACATTTCAAAAGTCAGGAGCGTTTTTTTCTTTCTCTCTCTCTCTCTCTCTCTCTCTCTCTCTCTCTCTCTTGCAATCTCTCTCACTCTTTTCCTGCGTTGAAAGGATCTCTTAGTCCCTGTTGTCTGTAGTGTTTCTCTTTGTTGTTCTATCAGTGCTTGTTTTCAGTTCATTCCTGAAATAACTTGTGGATATTTTCCCCTCCGTCACTGTCTGTAGCTGGACTTTCTCTGTAATTGAAGGGGCAGCAGTGGGGAAAGTGACCTTTCTGTGGCAACCTGCCAGTTGATTTCCTTTTCTTGTCATGTTTTGAAAGATACTGGGTCTGTGGATCCTTCGTTCTTTAAATATTTCATTTATTTATCCTTCGTCTTTTTAAATACAGTATCCAGAGGTCCAGAGATTCTTCATTCTTGGCTGGAAAAACACACACTACACTGTAGCTTTTTATAAACCAAATTATTTAGATTAAATTCAGCTGGAAATCAAAGAAATTGTCCCTAAGGAGCTCCTGTCTGGCATCAGATCTTTTGGGATTTTTGGATAACACTCCTAATTCTGACAAGTAGCCTACACTTCCCTATGGAGGCTATTATGTAAAAAGTCTTTAGAGTTAACAGTTTTGCCCTTTCATGTTTAAACTATTTATATGTGCACTTTTATTACTAAATTCAAGTTTTCAACATAACTAATGGTCTGTGGTGTGTTTTGTATGAGATGTACAGTATATACCCTATCAAATACAGGAAGTCACATCCCATGTATTTCACTTCTTGGATGTTAAAAGAACAGACATTTCACTTTTGTTAGAATGTTTTTTCAAGCTATTTGTGTCCTTATCTATCATTATTTAATATGAAGTATTTCAAGAAAATGAACATGGATAGTTAGCAAATATGTTTTTTTTTCATATTTGCTATTCTTAATTGAAATGTTTTTTTCTTCTCAAAATACAGACATACAGTTTATTTTGTAACCAGGAAAATAATTTTTGGATGTGTAGTTCATTGAATGCCGAAAAAAACTATACATTAGTAAATATGCTTCGGTTTTAGTTTCTTTGCAGTTGTGACTGCTATAGATAGACAGGACAGGGATGGGCTGTGATGATGTAGGCTGTGAATCCCCCTGACCCCCCTTGATGCTGTCTATCTGTTGTGATACACTTAATTCCAATAAAGGAACTAGAAATGCTTGGACAACTGTGTTATTTGTTGACGCCCTTTAAGAGTTGTCTTTAATACCAAAGGTCACAGTTACCAACTCCAGCCTGGAGTAGAAAGTTAAGGCTGTTGAAACAGCTGCTGGGCCTACTTTACAGCAGGGACCATTGTTTTGGCAGACCTGTACTACTACTACAGCTTTTCCAAGAGGCTGGCGTGACATTACGCTTATGTTTTTGAAGGGGTTGGTAAACATGCACAGATTCACATTTTTAAGGCCATTTGGACACTGGTTTCACTTTCTATGAAAACCACTGCCAGGAAATGGCAAAAACATGTGTCTGCCAGTTGGAGAAAGAAGCACAGTACACTGAGAGTACGTGCTTTCTCTCATCTTTGTATTTTGGGATAACGTGACAGAAAGCAGGAGTCGTGTTTGATGCTAACACTGAACAAACAATTAATGTTGACCAAGACACGGTTGTGAATATAGTTTATAGTTACTAGTGTCCATTTGGATATTAATTTTATCTTTAGTCTGTTGACCAAATTATATCTATATCCAATATTTTTCTTCAAGTCATTCAATAGTAGTTTAGAGAGGGGTTCTAATGACAGAAATAGTCAAGCACTGGTTCTTTTAACTGAAGACGTTATTATTTTTAATGTGTTTGTGAGTGGCATTGCAAACACTAGGAATGAGTAATCGTGGTCTCTAAGATAAAGGCATGACAAATGTTTTTGTTGTCTTCAAACTGTTAAAGTAATGTGATTTGTTTTCCAAGTGATGCCAAAATAAATAAAACAATCTCTTCACTGTGTGTCAACATTTAATTAGAAGATTAAGGATTGGAAAGCTAGGTTTCTATTATGAAGAACTAGATATGTCACTTGTTTCTTGAACTGCAATGAAATTGGATGCACTCCATTCTAAGAATTTAATTTCTTTGCTTTTTATGAGCAATCTGTAGAAATCAGTTTCTGAATGCAGGCAGCAAGAGAGTGTCAAATTAATAGTTCCCCAGGAAACAGCTACGGGGTCAGGGCTAGTAGCCTGAGATCTGATGAAAAACTGTTTTCCCAGATTATTTTTAGGTCTACTTTCTAAAAGGATTTGGGTTTGTATTGTTTTGCTTTCTCACAGACAGCTTCAGCGTAAGAGGAACATTTTTGCTAGAAAACCTTTTACTGACTTTGTTTATTTTGCTTTGTTTTTCTTTCATTGCCCATTAGTTCTTTGGCTAAAAATACAGACCCTTTGAAGTATTTCTTGGTTTCTACACTTTAGCACGGCAATCGCATTGTGTGAAAAAAGCAAATGGACTTTGACGTGAATTGTTGACATTCTTCATTACCTTTTGGTGTGACCTACACAAATGCAGGCGTTTGTGTTGGTTTAAAATCTGTACTTCTTGCCAGTGTGCAAAAAGACCACATAACAACTGCTGTGTACTGCTGCCAGAATCCTAACTTTTGCCCTCTTCCTCAGGCAAGCATTTTCGATTTTTCAAGATCCACAAGGAAACTTTCAAAGCTTTTTGCTGCTAGTGCAGAATTTTCTGCTCTGTTTCTATTTGGAGAGGTTTTTTTGTATTGCTTGTGGCATGTTTGGAGATGTTCTTTCTTAGGTAGGCATATGCTAAGTGATCTTTTAAGCTTTGCAGCAATTTGCAGGATTCCCTTAGCCCCCTGTTTTGATCTTTCATAAATCTTATTTTCCACACAAATCATGTACATTTTACTGTCAGGAAACTCATGTTTATTTAAACAAACAAACACATTTTTTGGTATATATACAGAATGCTGTATATTATATGTTGTTTGATGTTTGGCTGATTTATCATGTGGAATAAAGTCATACAAATGTATTGCTTTAGCTGGCAGCCTACGGAGGATTAGTATTTTTCCTGTGTGAAATATCTGTGTGAATACCCAGTATCTTTACTCATATCGTAATCCTCTATGGGTATATTTGGTTCATCATGCTAGTAATGTATACTGCTCTTTAAAACTGCCTTCAGATTCCAGCAGGGGATGCTCCACGGAGAAATTTGAAAGCTGGATGGAGAGATAGTCTAAATTTTCTGATTTAAAGTTTTATTTTTGTCATTGGTCTTCTTGGAATGCTTTAAAAATTGTGCTTTTTGCTCACATTCGGGATGCTTTTACACTATAATTTTGTTTCTACTTTACTGGAATAGGGAATGCTTTATAGATTGGCTCTTGTGTAATGCTCTGATATCCAGCTTTATGGAACATCTCCTCTTGGTAATGAATAATGTCTCAATGAGATTTACATCTAAATTAAATACAGACAAATAAGGCGCTCACACATTGCACATCACACATTTGGCTTTTTTTTGGCATCAAACCTGTTGCAATCCGTTTACTTCATTCTAGCATAGGATAGATAATGGCAAGTCCATAAGTACTTATTTGGTAAAACCCTACACTCCACCCTTATATTGAATGATGTCATGAAACATCAGGGATTAGTTAACGACACAGCTGCTGTTCCCAAGGAGAAGCTGTGAAAACATTTTGGATTTAACACTGTAAGTAAAATTGCCCATGTAAATAATTGACTATGAAGTGCAAGGTTAATATTTCACAGTTACCTGGCTTGCAGGTAAAAATCAATCCCAAGATTTAGCTAGATTTGCAGGATTGTCAATAATTTGGAGGAGTAAATGTCTGCTGAAGAATGACCTCAGTTTAACCTGATAACCATTGTTAATTGTGCCCTCAAAAGTACTTATGATGGGCACTGATTGTTTAAGTAATGAAGAAAACATTTAAAGTTAATAATTGTCTTGTAGTTACATCTGCATCGTTTCTGAGTCATATTTTGATTTTGTCAAGATAAATATTACACTACAATGGAATTTAGGTCTCAGATTATCGGATCATTTGTCATGTAGGGAACGAAGCTGTCCAGTTCTACTAAAACAATCTGCACAGCGATTCTCGCAAGGATCATCTCAGTGGGGGAGCCGAATTTACAATCTGGTGTTGAGAAGAAAAATGAGAATCCCCCCAAGGTGTTTTAACAGGTGCATTCCTGGGAACGCTGACATGTTAAACTGTTGGGATTGCTGAAATTAACAACACCTGTGGAGTCTTGAAGGCCATGTTCCTCAATGCCTTCGCGATATTGGATCTCTAAAAACAAAACAGAAAAAGAATCAAATCAAATCACGTCGATCTTTACAGATGACAGCCGTGCTTTTCCGTGACCCCCTGTAGATTTAATCGTGGAGAAGAGCCTTTACAACACTAACCTATGACCTTAGGAAAGTTATAACAGCACCTATAGCTGGGGGGCAGTGTTTGGGGTTGAAAAGGGATACTGTAAACAACACGCTCTTTGGGTGTCACTCACTGCGTTTTAAATCAGATCCAATTCAGACCATAGTGCTCGTAGGAACAAGAGTAGAGAAGAGGACCACCCAGCATGGACACTAGTTGACAGTGTAATTCATGTCAGAAGATTTGCATCCTTCTACATGGTCTTGCTGCTTCAAAAAGATACTGGGATAGCAATCTTTCATCCTGCTGTGTAGAACAGCAGGCCATGCAAGCACTGGTGTGCTTATGGAGTTTCATTGTGAGGAAAGATGATGTAAAAATCCTATTTTCAGTTATTCACAGAGGACTGTTATAGCCATCTATTATTTACTACTATAGCACAACCTTTTGTTTTGCTAATACATATTTTCTAATATCAAAGTTGGACAGTGTCTGTGTAAGAGAGTGTCAGTGTTTTGAATGTTTAGTTTCAATGTAACTTTTGGAGTTTGTTCTTCCCCTATACAATTTTAGTTCAACAACTTTACAAGGGTGGAAATTGCTCTGTGATTAATGACACATAAAGAAGTGAATACCCCTGCACTGATGAACACACTCATGGTTTGGTCACATGTTTAATTTGCTCCATTGTTTCCACATTCCACTGATTATGGAATGTCACTTACCTGGAAATGTTTCTGTTATTATTTTCATTTTTGAGGCGTGAGAAATGTGTGCTTTGAAAACCTTCAGTGCTGTATGTTGCTACAAGAACGTTTCAGGACAAGGTAAGTTGAGCAACGGTCTTGATTTTTTAGCTGTGGAAAAGAGATATGGTACATACCTGCCAGTGGCTTTACACAGGGAGGTATTCCTTTATTGTGCGAAACTGCAATTCAGGTTTCATTTCAACAGCTCTTCACTGTCGCTCTGGACTAATCTGAGAGCTGTCATTGTTAGCGAGTGTTCATGTGCGAAGGTTAGGCCTCAGTTCCTGCACAGTTTTTTAGAGGCCGGCTTATCTATTGCAGAGCAGGCTCTGAAATCAGAATGTAGTTCTTTTTTTTCTGCCAGGACCTTTATTTAACACGCTTGGATGTGAGATGACCTGAAGCAATACACTTCAGGGAGTACTCAACACTGAGCCTTTGGGAACGCTATGTGCTCTGCGTGGGCCTAAACAGGTAACATCTCTCCAGCGGGACCTTGCTCTCCATGAATGTATTATTTGCATGTTCGTGAAATCCTCATATTGAAGAGAAAAAAGAAAAAACTGAAAGAGAAAAGGTACCAAAGTTTGTTCAGTTGAGAGTTATTATAGTGGAGTCTTTCATGAGGACATTCGGAGGGCCTGTTAAGAGAGAGGCATTGTATGGTGTGAGTTAATTTAGTTAAAATGATGTTTCGAAAAGAGATAGTGGCATCTTTATGTACCATAAGAGACGGATACAGTGCTTCCCTGGCATCCTGCCCGACTGGATGGCATAGCAGAGCCTTTCATTGGACACACAGATGTATCTTGGAGTTGCCCACGAGCTTCCTAAATGGGAATTGACTGTGCCACTCTATTTCCATTCATCATAAAGCCCCCTTTTTCCCCATGCTGCCGTTTCTGTCCAAACACTCTGCCATTTCTGAGCATGGCACACTGATCTGTAGGGCGTCCTGTGGAAGAATCTGTTTAAATAGCAGTTTCCCTCCCTGCAAGTACTGTAGGTCTTCATCCTCTGCTGAGAGTAGGCTAGAGAGCCTCACGGTGAGTTTGTATTCTCTTATCAATACGCATGATTGTATTTGCTAACACAAAATCATATTGAGTTGAAATGGGCTGCCTGGGTCTATGTTTTTGTTTTCCACACTGGCAAAAGAAGCCAGAATTTTATGTTGCAGCTCTTGTTAAAGTTTTTTTTTTTTCATCCCTTCTGAATACTTTTTTAATATTAAGCATAGAGCAATATATTTTGAATAAAACATGGGTGTCTTTGCAAGTAATATTAGTCTTTACCTAAAATGCACTTTCAATGATGTACTGCAAATGACATTCAGCTATGATGTGTTAACAGTCTGTGATTAATCATTTTTTCAGAATAATAAATATGAAGTGAATTATTTTGTATTTATTGTGGGATATGATTTGACTCTAGTACCTGCAAAAGTAATGGAATCAACAATCCACTGGGTTTATTATACCAGGGTAGGGCTGCAATGTTACTAAGGGAGTGTGGAGAAGTTGCTATGATGTTTGCCTGCACTATATGCTCTGTGCACAAACAGTAAGACAAATTGTTCAGTGCTAAGACATTTCAGAGCTTACAACTCGTTGCCAAAAATGAGTTTTTTTTCCAGTGTTATTGCTATAGACATTTCTAGTTAGTAGCCATTTTTAGTCTCACTCATGCAACAACGCAGATCCTCCTAAATCCATCCCTCAAAGTGCCTGCTTTTCAGCTCAGAGGCAAAGACAGCGAAATGTGGACAGGCATCCCATCTGGAGAGATTCCACAGGGGCGATGCATTTTGTAATTGAGGTGTGTGTAACTGACATCATCTGTAAATGTGCTGCTCATGAAGAGACAGGCAGGCGGCTTTCACTGGGTCTGTGGAGCTCAGCTATGACTGAAGGATGATTTGTCCATCCATTGACAGCTCCTGGGGAGATACGGGCTCAGGACTAGTTTGTGAATGAGCATCTGGGTTTGCATTTTAAGATTCTACGTAACATTGTCATTGTGAACGCTGTCGATTGTAAGAGGTGTTTGTGCCACAAAAGCCTTTGATTTTAGTTATCATTTCATAGTTTATAGCATCTGTAGCTCTCCCGTTTTTAGTTATTTTGTTGTTTGTGCTATTGTTGTGTGTGGTATTGTAGTCTGCATGCTGCTATTGTCCCTATTTTCTCATTTGCAAAAATGCTGACTGATGGTTTAACAAAAAAGAGCTCCTAGAAAGAGTTTTTTATTATTAAAAATAAATTAATACTTGTCTCAATTTCAGGATAACACATTTCACATTTAGCCAACAAAAAGCAAAACTAACAAAACCAGAAAGCAAAAAAGCACACAAACAAATCAAAAACAAAACAAATTCAGCTCTAGGCCTGTAATGTAATGTATTGTACTTCAACCAAGTTCTCCGATATGAGTGCAGTGAAGCTTGTTTCTTTCACATATTTTCAAACATTAAATAAAAACACATGTGCAAATGCATAAGTTCAATATTTCACAGAGTGACTTGGCAAATTCATGGAAAGACTTATGTTATGCACCCAGCAGGATTTGCTTGTGCATGAGAGAGCAAAACAGGGAAAATGTATACATTTTTAAAATAGGGAATGAAATATGATCTAGTAACTTATGATGTAAAAAATGATATATGCTATTTAATCACATTACATAGATGACTTCTCTTCAGAATAATGCAAGTAGTTGGGAATGATTTTTGTATACAGCTGTGGCTTACGCTGCTTAAGAAGCACTTTGTAGACAGATCTGGTTGCTATGGAAATGCTGCGTTGGAGCATTTGAGAAAGGGGAAAAATAAAATTGTCTCTTCATTTGAAGTCACCAGATTTTTGTTTTTGTATATTCGCAACAATTTGAAACCTGTACATATACAGAATGATGCATGTATGCATGGACTCTTGTATTTTACTGCATTGGAGAATTGCACGGGTCAATATGTGTGTTCTGGGTGCATGTTAAAGGAGTAGATTATTTGCTGGCCAATTATTACGTTGACAGAGGTCCAATTATGCAGCTGTGAAACACAACTTCTTATTAAAACACAATAATATGAGGATTTCAGGGAGAAAAGAAAAAAGCCCTGTTTTTCTTTCAATGCACAGCTGTGTTCCCATTTAGCTGAGTTCTGCTCGTTCCATTTCACCACTTCTTAGACATCTATTTTGCTACTGTGTAGTGGATAACTCCTTTAAAAAGTCCTGAATTGCCCTTGACATTTCTTGGACTTACTAACACTTATTGGGTGGCTTTTATTACCCATTGCTGAACAGTTCATTCATTATTAATTGTTAATATTCATTCATTTAATCATTTTATTTTGTAGTTCAGTATTCAAAATCCATAAAACACAGCTTTATTATAGGCATGCTTTCATATGACGTGTCACTGTAAGGTTGGTCTTGCAGATCATTATCTGAGAAAGAGTGGTGAATTTTCTGCCACTTGTTAGTTAATAATGGAATAGAATCTGTAAATGTTTAGATTCCTTAAAACATATATAATCACTAAAATACACATTCTTACTTCCCCCCTGCCAGTTGGAATAATGATCATTTTTCAACTTAATCAACGAATCCTTTCATTCACTGGCAATCATTTATAGTACTGAGGTGTTGGTTTATTTAAAGATTTATTAATGAAAACCAGACCCACCACCAGTTCAATGCCAAAAGCAGGGTTGTAAACTAATGTTAACTGAATTCTTAGGTATAGGCATACATGTAATTTCTATAATAATTTCATTTTAAAAATGAAAACTTATATAAATGTCTTTGAATTCTGGACTAGAATACAAGGTCTCAAGATTAATATTTTAAAGTTTTCCTGAGTACTTCATAGAGAGTAACAAGAATTTCCTTTGAGCCTTTTTTAATTAATACAAGTACTGATGCTGTGAAGCCCAGGAGAGGTAGCTGCTTTATATTTCCACTAGAGGGCAGTATTGTAAAGCACATAACAAAAACAGGTCTCTTCACTCGCACTACCCAAATAGCAAATTATATTTAGATCTCCCCTTAACTGTCATAGTGGTTTTGGATAAACACCATTTTGCTCTTTATGTCAGTTTATTTACTGCCCCCTTAATGAAAAAATAATGTCCTAAATCATTTCCATTTATTCTTAAAGTATAAAGTGTCTTACTAAACTAGGAAATCTGAAGCCAAATTCTCCAAGAGCCTGAAAAGAACCCTCAAATGTTTTTCATTAGTGGCTACTACTGTTACTTTAGTATAATTTAAAACTCACGATGTCAGCCACTGGAGACCTAGCTGAAGCGCAATAAAACTTGAGTTCACACATATCACAAATTCTGTCGAGGACTACATTGGCCAAAATGGTTCCTTCCTGTCTTCTCACTCTCTTGTCTTTCACTTTGAAACCATTTGCCATTCTGAATGTGTTGTTTTTAATATTGAGAACCATGGTGTTATGTATTTCTCTGTTTGTTTGTCCCAATTTTGCAGCTGTTAGGATTGGTCTGTGTTGAGAATAATATATATTTAGCATCTTTCAGTCAAGTTTCTGTTCTCTGATAAACAACATTAGCCAGATGGCCTCTATCTTATTTGTGTTTACAACGTATACAGCCTGAGAGAGAGAGAGAGAGAGAGAGAGAGAGAGAGAGAGAGAGAGAGAGAGAGAGAATTTAAATGAAAGGCCAGGATATTTATCTTCAACTGCAAAGTACCAATGTTCTTGAAAATATGATTTTGCTTGAGTTACTCTTGAAACAGTGTTTATATCCTAAAGGGAATGCAGGAAAGATTTCCTAGACTGTATACTAGGTTCATCCATGAATTCCCATGACTCCTATGGTCTGAAATGGTTTTGCCAGGTAGGAGAGGAACTGACAGAATAGGAGCCTGAGAAAAGCGTATTTCCGTCCATGCATTTCATGACCCTTGTTCCTTCCTGAATCTCTTTACTCCACAACTGAGTTACTACCTCCAGACTCTTCTGTCTCACAACACCCCTGCCTCCGCCCCCAACCTTATCTGTTTCCTCCTCTTCTGGGTTACTTGGGGTGTATAACATGACACAGTCTTAAAAAAGAAGAAAACGAATGGAGTCTTCTCTGCAAGATATAAGAGGACTAACATTCAGAGATCAGCGTTGCCCTGCTGCTTTAAAGAGGTCACATATTGGGTTGGTCTGTGTGAGCTGCTTGTAAAATAAAGAAACCCTGATCCCAGCTTCCAACACAACTCTAACATTACAATTTGAGGGATAGAAGAGGGATATAAATGTCTTACTTGGAGAACAAGTTAGTATTCGGTTCATTTGCATTCATGAGTTCAGAAGATGAAACACAGGACATTTCATCTTGAAAAGCTCAGAAACTCTTATCCCGGCTACACACACATTACGATGAGCGACTTGAGCGTTTGTGTTCTGCTTTCCAGCCATATCCCCCTCTTCTGTTGGCGGCAAATGCACAACAAAATGCGGCACGTCTGTGTCCTCCTGGGAGGAGCAGCCTGCCGAAGCATTGCAAAGTTTTTATAGGTTTTCACAGTGAGGGACTGGCAGTAAATACCCTTTTCAGAGCGTTATATGAAAAAGCCAGGTTTAAAGAAATAGAAAACTACTAGGCTCAAAGAAATCTCAAGTTTTTGTGCTTGTTTGTGTTATATGTGGCAGCACAGGCTTGTCAAGGTTGGGGTGTTTGGTTTGAAGGCACACGGGAACAGAGAGATGCAATCTCACGGTACATATATAAAATAGCTTTTGAAAGCTTTTCTAACATTTTCCAGGGTGCCAGAACAAGATCATATTTACTAATAATCATCATTATCCAAGTGTTTGCCCTAAGCTGATACTTCATAAAAAGTAAGAAAACTAAATCTCTTTTCACTTTCATATTATGAGCTCAACAGCAGAGTTGACATATTTTCCCATCTCTGTTGGGTAACATATTTTAATAAAAATGGTGGCTCATTTTGTATTACCTGTTCACTTAAAATGAAGGAGAAAATGTCCAATGGTCTTAATAATTTGTCATCATGTCAAACTCACGTCACTTCATCATGCTAAATGAAAACTGCAGGTGGTGCTGGGGGAAGTGACGCACTTATTTAACACCGTGCTGTAATGGACTCTGCTGGGCTGTCCTCTCTGTGGTCTCTGTCCAGTGGCTCTTCTGTATAGAGGTCAGCCTCATTAAAACGCTGCCCCCGGGACGCAAAGTCGTGGCATCGCTGCCTGCGCCAGGTATGACCGAAGCCACGGGGCTCCGGCTTCCTCATGAATCATTTAGCCCTCGCCCTGAGAAAACCATATTCCCTCTCTCTGGGCTCGGAGACGTGCCGCAGCTTTGTCATTAATTTTGAATGACGCTTCACAAGGACAAGGAGGGCTGAATGATAAACAGTTTTATTAACTCTGTGGTGAAGAGAGGATGTGCCTGTCAGGATTACCAGAGGTTTTTTTTTCCCTTAAAGGGCTTTGGCTAACACCCCCACCTACACACAATAATTCTTTTATAGTTTATTAGTGCTTGCTCCTGTTTCTTCATTTGTTTATATAACCCATTTTGCTTATGAGGTTGTTATTTGCCCTCGAATTACCAAGTCTGACACTTTTTAGAAACTGAAATGGACCGGTTTAACTCAGTGAGGTATAAATAAGAAGCTTGCTTACTCCACAGAGAGCTATATGGCAGTGGTGTGAAGAGTAGGTTTAATATGCAGTACAAATACGAGTTAAATGCATGTAAAATGGCCTTGCCTGTATTGCACTGCATTTATATGGGGCAAACTATTTTTTTCTCTGACAAAAAACCCTGCACAAATTTGAAATCTTTAGAAATAAAGTTCTGCTTTAAATATAGCAAAAAAGAAGCTTACTCTGATTAAAACATTTCAACATCTGTCCTTAGCAGGTTGTAGGTTACTGTGCCGGAAAGAGAAATATATCATGTGAAATGTTGCTGGCCTGGATTTCTTTTTTGTTTGCTTTTGTTACTGTATTTTACAGATTTAATGTAATTTGAGTGATTTTTACTATATTAATCATCATTAATACCTCAACTTTCCTAACGGCGGTCAGTGTAGATAAATAATGCATTCTCTCACATAATCTAAGATACTGTCTACTCTGCCCTTTAAAGGTAAGGACTTTTATTTTCAACTGTGGGTAACCATGGGCAATCTGCCTACTCCAAAATGAATTAATTAGATGGGCAGTTTGCCCATAATGAAAAATTGGGCACAAGAGATTCTCACAGACATATCACTGTGAATCTCAAAGATTGGAAGATTAAAGCTCGCCTTGGTCAATCCACCATCCTACTATTTTTACACCTTCTTCTCCTGTCTTCAATTTCAGCCTTTCCTCAAGGTTGGTTGCCTCACAAAACAAATTGATAGGGTCACCGTACTGCCCTGTCATTTATTGGAGTCCCATAAATTGCAGAGAGGATGGATTTGACATGCTACCATTGCTTGCATTGACTTTGTTGTGTTTTTGCAAGCACTTTGGAAAATTAACACAGAGACATTTCTCTCCCAGGTCTTAATATTTACGCTGCACACTTTCCAGATGGATTTGAGGACCACATCAGGAATTTGACTTCTGTGCCAAAAACATGGCAGTCGATGGTTAGCGTGACATGCAGATTGAGCACAGTGGGTTTATAGCGATGTCACGGTTATTCATACAGTTCGTTTTCCCAATCCTGTCATTTTCTTTTTCCGTTGTTTTCTCCCTTTTTGCAATGCCCCGGTCACCCCTCTTCCACGGTTCAACAAACACACTTTAACCAGGAGAAGATTCTCATGTTTAACTAGTGGTATCAAAGCTTCTCCCTTCGTTAGTGCTGTGGAAATATAACGAGCCCTGCATGACAGAACACAAATTGCAGATCCTGTATATTGTTTCTCCAGGTCCCAGGAGACAAATAAGCCCCAGGTCATGTTAAGATTTCTAACCTGTAGTAATGTCAAAGCCAATGTTGTATCTGTGTAGGCCTCCAGCCCAAACTACTTTAATAGGATGAAACTCCCCCTGAATGACTAATAGGACACTGATTGTAGGATAACTAACCACTAAAGGGGGCTAGGATATAGGGCAGCCTCTCATATATACCAGTCCTGACATAGAGAACAATGCCAAAGTACTTCACATTTTGAGTTAAATTTGGTATATCTGCAAAATGAATCGTAAGGAATCCAGTTTCTACAATTAGTCGTGGTGAGGGGCAGTGGGGGAGGTGTGGTAGGGTAGGGTTACATTCTGTGGGCTAAATCTTCCTCAAATATATAATTTGATGTGATTGGGCTTATCCACAAACTCCACAATGACTTTTATTTTGCTAGTTCAGCACCTCTGCAAGTGCTGAGCTTAACGTGAACACCCCCCAGGCATCTCACCTGACACGACAGAGGATGGTTGGATTTAATGAGGAGGATTGTTGACTTTCTTAATTGTGTTGCAAGGCTTTGTTCTCCCCTGCCCAGACTGTGACTGTACGTGTGTGGCTCTTAATAGATGTTACATAAAATCTGTGAAAATCTGAGCATTAATCACGTAACTGAACATAACTGTAATTTTATGCAAACTGTGTAATGAAAATCTGCATCGGTATAGCTGAAGTACAAAGGAAGCAATTGTGAAGGCGATGCCATACAGGGACTCTGCAAGCTTTTCACGCTCATATTGAAATGATGCTATGCTTGGTGGGGGGGCGGTGGGAGTGGCTGAGAGCCCCTCTATCCGAACACTTTAATATCTTTTCAGCGTTGTTAGGAAATGCCAGTCTGTACCTGCAGGAAAAAAACACAACAACTTGGAGTGACTTGGGATAGACACTGTATTTTTATTTGTACTGCACAAGAGAAGGGAAAGTAAATGAAAAGAACAGACATTTCTCTCCTTCAGTCATCTCCCAGTGGGACCCCTTGTTTTGTGGAGTTGTAAAAGTCTGGGTTGAGTTAGAGAGAGAAAAAAAAGAGGCAGGGCCTATTACTTTCACACCCTCCCCACCGCCCCCCCCACCCCGAGATGAAGCTGTCAGTTCGTTCCTCTCCTGCTCGGTGGATAACCAACGCTGGTGCAACTGGGAAGGCACTTGACCCTCCTTCCAGCCTCCTGCCTCACTGACTTAAGAAATTAAATCAGCCGTCAAGGTATGTGATTTCACTTAGCTATGGGATATTATTGATCTGCGTCTTTACTTATTAACTCGATAGTTTCTTGACATAATTATCCTCAGGGAGACGGCGTGTGCATTAACTGCCAGGCTGCACAAGAACACAGGGGTGTTTTTAACAGAGGTGGACTGCCACAAGTGTGGGATTAAATAATGACCCCCTAGAAGGACTTGCTATGATGATAATAAGGATATACTGGAACTCTTATTACGTACATACAGGAAAAAGTACCAAACTAAATATTTTTCTTAAAAAACCCTTTTCCCCTTTCCATATCCATTTATTGTGCATTGAGAGCAGAACTTGTTCTTTCTTTGACAGTTGTTCTGAATGGAGGATTGCTTGATTGTGTTATGTACAGTGTTCATGAGTCATTGTTTGGCCCTTAATGAGCAATTTGGGTCAAATATATATTTTTGGTGATGATGGCAAATCAGGCTGACAAATGGCACTGTGCTCCTGAATTCATTAGGTATCAACCGGTTTCTTAAATAACAATCAAGACAAACATGCCAGTTCAATAGGAACTTTCCATTATTTCACCTTGTTACCCGGTATTTAATAAAGTTGCAGGATTGTTGTGTTGGCTGTGAGTATTGAAAAGCAATAAAACACATGTGGGTAAAGCCAACTGGGGCTGCTGAAGGGCCGATGGGGAGCAAATGTAGTATTGATGTGAACATATTAGAAGTAAAGATAGAGACAGGGATTCAAAATGCACTGTGGGAGATTTCTTAATAAAGCTTTATATATATTTCAGTCCAAGAGTGGATTTGGCTGCCTCACTTTAGACCAAGAACAACACCATAAAAGCTGAACAACCATGCACACTATTAAAGAAGCTTTTCTATCTCATTAGGTTAAAATTAAGCCCAGAGGTCCACTTTATCCTTTAAACTACAAAAGCAGGAAAACGTGTGTCTGGCCCACAGCCACATGGATCCAACCGTGTTGTTGGTACAATACAGTGTTATAAATTACACCTGGGGGGATCATTCCCTTGTCTTGTATAAACACAAGTTTCCCTGTAATGAGATCAGAAATGAGAACACTTTTCTCAGAATGGTGTTCTGTGCGAGGGAATATTTTTTCATAGCAAGCTAGCATTTCAAAGTGAAGGGAAGATTCCTTCTAACCTATACCACCTGTGACTGATAAAGGCTTTGCGTGGAATTCCTAGATATGAGGGGAATGTCATAAATATACCAAACAGTCATGCTTTCAGTAGCCAGACATGCTATACTATCCATCTGATATATTGCCTTTACTGGACTATACTGGATTAGTTTCATTTAGAGTCTAACTGGCATAAAGATGCATTTGAGGGGTTGATACTACCACAATCTATTATTACAGCCCAAATATCATCACAAAACAGAACAGTATATCCGGCATGATAATGTAATTGAATCGATAGTGGTTAGAGCCACCTGCTGGTTCTAGAATGTTACAGAGCCAACTTTCCCTCTTAAAAGAAAAATTATATATATATATATATATATATATATATATATATATATATATATATATATATATATATATATATATATATATATATATATATGTGTGTTTTAATTGTGCACCCCAGCTAGGGCACTTGATATGATATGACATTCAGTCAAACACTGGGTTTTTATTAAGTGTGTTTGCTGAATTGACTTGATTTCAGAGGTTGAAGGTTCAGTAATTGAGAACATGCATATCTTTCATCAGGACCCTACCTGCAAGGGGCTGTTTTGTGCTTTTCCAAGCTCTTTCGTTCTGTGTGCCCTATTCTAAACTATAAGTGCGAGCATTACTTTGTTTTGCCTCCATTTCTCCTCTGCATGCTGATTCTCTGTAACCCAATGTGAACTGGCACAATGCCCAGGATTTCCAGCACAATGTACTTGTGCTGAGACATGTCTGTGCCATCTGCAGCACATAGTGATACGCAGGGAGATGGATGGTAGGGGTTTTAGCAAGAGGGCCAATTAATAATGCAACACACGGGCATGCATGATACTAGACACCTCATTAACTTACTTTATCTAGGGCTTTAGGTGACATAATAAACCCTTTTCAATTGTTTTGAAATTGTTAACATACAAATTCTTTGAGTATATATGGTATATGGGATCTCCTTTTTATGAAAGATGTGCAATTGAAGGAAAATTATTTGGGGGCCCCATTAAGATATCATTGCTTTATTTTCGCATTATGCTTCCATTATTTTTCCCATATTTAGATCAGTTTAGAGAAGTTAAGATGCTCTGTTGCCTCGGTAAAAGTTTAAAGTCAATACAGTATAGTGGGAGTCCTGTGCAGAAAACTGGGCAACCATATTTTCATTCAAGTAACATGAACCACTGCCTTTTATATCATAATTACTTATAGAAGACCCAGTGCTGTTCAAAATCATACATCAAATTGGCTGACTTCAAAGGCAGTTTAATGATGTGTGCTGCATATAAACACGGATCCCTGCTCTAGGAACGAAATGGAAAAACCGAATGTAATAGTCAATAACAGAGACTTTTGGGCGGACACTTTAACAGAAGGTGCCAGTCTCCATGATGTCGATGTCCTGAGACCCACACTTCCACACTCGATGAGGTTTTTGGATTCATGCGTAACGCAAAGGTAAAATGAGAAGCCATGGACTCAATAGGGACTAAACATCTTTCATCTGGAACGTCACGGATCAAGTGAGCATTTGAAAGCCCCTTGTTTCAAGCCCCGAGTCCGGCTCCTTGAGGCAGGTGATTTGCTGTGATTGGTATCTGTTTTTTGCTATTTAATGCATTTAATGTTAGCTCCAGGGGGGCCCGCTTTTCACCCCGGGGCCAGGGCTGTGCTATTCTGGGCTGTTGTTTTGAGTAGGAATGTAGTGGGCCTTCACGGATGAGAGAAACATTTACACAGTCAGTTTAAACAGACCATCTTCTGCTTACGTTGGGTGTAAACAGGTCCGGTAGCTTCAGAAGTGGTGAAATCTTATACAGATGGTCCCCAGTGGGGTTGTATCATCAAAGAGGCAAGGATAAGAATAAGAATAATACATTACCTGTAATAACCTGTGATCAATTTACTTTTATTTCAAAGAAGCCACATAACCAACAAACAACCAAATAACCAAGAAAACACAAAATGCCAACAAATTATATGCCACCCCCCCAAACATTTTTTTAAAAACATTTTAAGCAAAATTACATAACACAAGGGATTAGTAAAACCAAAATAGATCCCTTTGTTCTGGTTATTTATTGATCTTTCCACAAAAGGTCAGTGATATATGCACCAACTCTTTACCTCAACTTTTGTTCACCCCCAGGCCGGTTTGGCAATGCAGTGCTTGCTCTGGGCTGCCTGTTGACCGAGAGCCTGTTTCAGTGATTGATTGCTTGCTTGATTCACAAATATTCGGCTGCTGACCAATCTATCACTTGAGCTCTGTCTGACAAACATCACATGACATTGGATACTTTGACCATTGTACTTTGGGGAAAGCACAATGACCTACAATAACCACACATTTCAGGTGTATCCCTACCCACTGTGGAGCTTGCCATTCAAAGAGCAGCTCCTGGTTGGAAGTTGTGAGTGAGAGGTCATCTGTCCTCCCTGTACTGTTCATCTTTAACATGTGCATTTCACGAGGATGCTTTTATGAAAAAAGGCAGAGTTGCATAACACAGCATTGATTTCTCAGAAATGAATCTTGGAGCTTTTGTTACAACGATATCCTTTGTAAAACATTGCTAGTTTGGAGTGCAGGATACAGAACCAATTTACTACTTTGTTTGGTTGTTGTTACTTGTTAAAACAACAAGGGAATGAGTATAGTTTTTTGGGTGGGAAATGTGAAAATGGCCATCCAGGGAACAAGCTGCTGTTGTTATAAATGAAATTGCAACATTTCATATACACAGGGAATATCTTTAGTTGGTTGTAAGGCATTTTGTGGCTCCAGGTGATCACAGTAAGGGAGTCACATATTCTTGAAACCAATATTTTCCACTATTATCCAGTCAGGAGCCTAAAAACTCTTAATGTAACAATGGTTGCAGATGTATGCAAGACATTGGCCAGCTCACAGCCCTTCTTCTTTAAAGGGGCCTTAATGAACCAAATGCAAATCCACAGGACACTGTGAAGAACGGGCCCCATGTGAGTTAGCAAGCCATGTGGAAAATGAACAGCTGGATACTGGAAATACTTGGGTGAGCGACAGAACTGAGAAGGGAGTGCTTGTGACCTTTCAAATTGGCCTCAACTGAAGCAACACAAACAAGACTGACCCCCCGCTTGTCTTGCTGTAGGCAATGCTGAGATGAGAACATGCTCTTAATACATGGCTCCCTCCCATTGCACATGATTTGTTAAAAATTAGAATTAATAAGATATTGCACAACAAACCCCAGCTTGGACTGCCAGGCACATGCAGCGAGCAGCGAAAGGTACTTACCGTGGAGAAACAAACAGGAAATAATGAGCTCCTTAGTTGTACTGGTGTGCATTCCCACAGCAGCAATCTGGGCGACCTTCAATCTATCATACACTCTTTCTGGAGGATCATTATCTGACATACATTTGTGTAGTGTTGATTATTTATGTGCATTTACCTCTAATTTCCTGTAATTTTCACACTGTATACTGATTACTTGCTTCTTTAAATATGAACCGTGCAATTTGTACATTCTTTCTACCTCTCCCCAAAGAGCAACAGAACTCAATTATGTGTAGCACTCAAATTAGTATTGCTGTTTGGTGTAATAATAATACCCCGTCACACATCCCCTCGGTTGTGATTTGATTGTTTGGTGATTGGTCTGTCGATTTCCTTTAGAAGTAAACTTGAGCCAATTTCAAAGCAAGACCCAACAGGTTTGCCTTTTCTGTTTTGTACTCATACTGTGAAATTCTCCATGAAGTTAAGGTCATGATTCAGACCGTAAGTAAGCTAGTGCATTTTCAATTGTTTAGCGAAGTTTAAAATGTTTTTATTCGACACATTCCTTTTTCTGAAGCAGTTGTTGCTTAGTGTGGGGCAAAATCCATTGAACATCCTTCTTAAGGGATGGAACTCAGGGATTCAGACTCCTCGATAATCCCTGTAAGGAATTAAAGGTTAAAGCCCTTTAAATCATGCATGGATTTATAAGGGTGGCATTGAGGCCAAATTGAAGAAAATTACTCTATTTTCAATTAAAGCTAAAACAGGTGACAATCAAACTGAAAATGACAGGACAGATGCTAACTTGGCTGTATTTTCAGCTGTTGTTTTACTTTATCTGTCCTGTGCTCGGTGTATATCGTGTGTCTCCAGGGGTCATGCACAGTCATAAAAACTCATCCAGTTTCCTTTCCAGGCAAGAACTGTCATGGTGTGGGATATTTTACTTTATTTTTAAACTTAAGAAGGTTTTGGAATGTGATACTTTCACTCAGTTGATTACTAATTGATGAATTTTAGTGCCATCCCTTCATATGGTCAGAAACCTTCCATGTATTGTTTTAAAGTCAATTTATGGAGACTGTATCATTCAGAACCCTTGGTGTTTTGTTTTTTCTGCATTGTAATTGGATTATGAAGTAATGGGATGCTGTGACCGCAAACTATGAAATGCAGTTCCAGTTAGGCACTGACCTTATCCTACAGGAGGAAATATGAGGCCTCAATCCATCCTCCCAATGGTTAGTTTCTTTGCATCCACTCTCCTCCCTATACACACTGTCAATGAGTGTTGACGGAGAAAAAATGAGAGGTTCACACCACAAGGTAATGGTGGTATCACACATATTGGTTGTTGGAGGACCCCTGCCTAAGTCCCCGCATTGAAGTGGTGGCCAGCATGCAGTCTCTGTGATGAGATGTTCAAATAAGGTTGTGTCCTCTCAAATTAGAGATCCCCGGAAGAGCTTTAAGAGCAGGACTAAGATCTTTCCATATGGTGTCTCTCCTGGGGTCCATGGAGCATGAAAACTATAATTAAAGGTAGCTCACGAATAACATAATTGATAATCACAGATCCAGGTGTTCCAAAGGTCCTGATAACTGCTAGCTCATATGGAAGCTTCCCAAAAAACTGCACTTTACTCCTATGATGGCAGCTGATGTTTAAAACTTATCTGTAACCTGATAGCTGCACTGAATATAAATAGTTTCTTTTAGAAGAACGTTTTTGAAAATAGCTATCCTGAGGCCAATTTTTAAATTAATTTTTACTGGAGCTTTATGAAATGATGTGATATAAATGGCACTGGGGGTTTATGGGAAATACTGGTTAAGAATCCCTAATGGACTAAAGGCACATGTCACTTAGTGAAAAATGCATTAAGTATAACTGTCTCCCATGCATTTTGAGATGCTAGTGATTGGGGACAGACCATGTACAGAGAGAGTTAAACTGCAATCCTACTGCAATCACATTTAAAAAAATATATATCGAGAGTGAGATTAATGAGTACGAATCATTTTAAAGGAACTTTTTTTTTTTTTTTATCCGCGCTGTCAAAACTGATGTTTTAAACTGGTGGAGCTCTATAATCTTTGAAAGATGAGCCTTAATCTGTAGCAGTGTTTACAGTCCTGTGCATTGACGACGAACTTGCATTATTAAACGCCAACTAATTACTGGTAATCCCTTCTAAGCCAGATGTCTGCTGCTCTAAATCCTCCGCAGCAGGTCCATAGTGTGTGGACTAGTACCATCACTGGGACTGAGCAGGTCCGTAGTGTGTGGACCACCAGCAACAGGACAGAGCAGGTCCATAGTGTGTGGACTAACACCAGTGGGACTGAGCATGGAGGCAACTTTCTGACTCTCGTTGATTTGGAGCATCTTGAGTTTTTTTCCTCCAGTGGTCCAAGATGTTCTGCTCCAGAGGTGAGCTGCTGCATGATTGTTAGCTCAAAGCTGCCAGTTGTTTATGGCAGTCCTAAACCAGCAGGGTAGGGGGTCCTCCAGCACCAGGATTGAGAACCACTGATCTGGGGAATGTGGACTGAAGAGAGGCACTGTATCTCTACTTTTTTTGCTTTTTTAAATAACAGTTGAAGCTGAGTGGGAGGTATTTACCTGTCTAGGAGATTCCCTTGGGATGCTGTACGCTGTTTTCTTGATCACTTAATGAGGCTTGTAATGTTCTGTTGCTTACCTTTGAGGAGTAAATTGTGCAAGTGTTTTATTATTATTATTATTTTGTATTGTATTTGTTTTTGCAAATGTTTCAGATCCAGTGGGAATTATTTGGTGTTTCCAAGTGCAGAATTTGGGGCTGGCTGGCATGTGCACTCTGGAGTTTTTGGTTTGACGATGATAATTTTTTCTTTCTTAAAGTTTCATGGTTGCCATTTTCCAGAAGAAATTTGTCCAGATTGATTAACACTATTTAAGTAAAACCAGGTCAGTCTGGCGTTAAGGATCGTTGTCAGTTTTTGTCAAGTCTTATGCATTCTGCATTATGCAGAACTTATGCTGTCATGCATATCCACATTCAAAACTTAAGCATTAACCTTGGTCAGTTAGTTTGGACCATTTATCCAGAAATGTAAACATGATTTTAACATTTTGCATTATAATAATAATAATAATAATAATAATAATAATAATAATAATAATAATAATAAAAAATACAATATTATGATAATATTGATGATGATTACTAATTATTTCTGTTTAAAATAATGTTCTGGTTTCAGAATTGTTCTTACTCTCCAGTACTCTGATAATTGTCTGAAATTAAATATAGATAGACAAATACATTATTATTTTTGTTTGCTTGTTTTATTACTAAAATATCCTTTACAGTTCAGAAATATTCAGAAATATGTGCAAATTGAATGTGATATGTATTCAAAAAGGCATGTTTTGCATTTTATATTTATACAAAGGGACTATCAAAAAGGTTCCGTAGAGACCACCAAGAAACTGGCTTAGTAGGACATAAGTTAAAACAGAAACACCAGGACTGCAAAATGGCTGCCCCTTTCATTTGTAAAGTATGATTTGACTACAACTCTCATGTAATATACCAGAAGGTTATTCAGTGACACTTTCATCCCTGTAATAACAGCTTTGTGGACATCTATTAGCTTGATTGTTTACAAAGTCTAGAAAAGTCCCGAAAGTGCATGGAGAGGGACTTGTTAAAACCAGGACAATGGCCCATCATAAGCAGATGTTTGGTGCAGCTTTATTGGAATCAGGTTCAAAATGAAACTGTGATAAGTGAAGGGGCAGATGTTGGAGTGAGGGGGACATTAAGAAACTTAACTTTATTATTTGGACCTGCAAGCTTAGGTTGAATATAAAGTACATTCTTTAATTTGGTGGCTAGAGATAATTATTGTCTAGATGACAGCAAAGAACTGCACTGTTTGGTTCTTGTTCCATCTTGTTCACTGCTGAATTACACTAATGATATATACATAGTCGGTCACTTCGGCAGTTCAGCATCTTCCCTTCTGGAATTCATCAAACAAGCTGGAAGGCTTTTTATGTATTCTTATATATTCCAAGGGTCTCTGATAATCGATCCTGTTATAATTAAGTATGGAAGCATCAGATGATATTGACTGTGAGCTGCAGCAACACAAAACCCAAACGTAAGCATAAAGGCCCCCTCAGAGACGTGGTCACGGAGTGTGTATCGTCCGCAGTCTGAAATACTACTGTTTGTACTTTGAGTTGTAGTCAAAGGACACCGCAACCACTGAGAACAGCAAGGTCCCGGAGCCCAGTTAGTGAATAACTAAGGATTGCTTGTTCCATACCCATTATCTGTGGCATTTCACAGATTTAGCGAGCCCGGGGGATCACTGGATTTGAATTTTCCGATTTCCAGATTGTAGGGTTCATCCTGTGGCTCAGACAGAGCCCCCAGGACGTTTCATTATTATTGTTATTGTTCTTAAACACATCAGTTTCTGCATTGCAAACGAACTTCAGGACCACATTGTCTATTTTTAGACTAGACTTACTGGGAAAGTACTTAAGGCAACATGACCAATTTTATTATCATCATCATTCATGTCTCACAGGGAAGGAAACTTTTTTTATGTAATGAAAATAAGAGTTGTGAATTCAAGATTCTGGAATTTATATAAGAGGTCATTCTAGTCCAGACCTTTTCTGATGTATTTTCTACTAGGTTGCAATGAAATGAATGAAAGACATGGCTTTTTCTGGAGTGAGGCTGAAAGTGCCGAGGCTGAATTTTCAGTCAGTGTTTCTACTTTTAAAAAATAAAATAAAATAATGTTTCTCTTTGCTGAACACATTGCCTGAGGCTGTACTATAGGATCAGTCATTAGGGAGTGATTTGCGATCTTTGAGGAGACGTGGTTAAATAAATGAGGTTGTAACTGAAGCTCAGCACACTGGCTAACACAAGATGGAGCTCTTTGCTCTAGGAAGGCCAACGCTAGCATCTGTACAGCGCCGTAGCGTGAGAGATGATTGTGTGGGAGTTTTTTGATTTGTTTTGTTTTTGCAGTTTGACCCATGTTTTTGCGTTATCCTTCCTGCTGCCAGATGTCCCTGTGTGTTGAGAAATCTGGCTTCTATATACAGTACCTTCTTTACCACTTCGCCACACAGGTGTCACAAAGTATACACAATTCAAGACACAAAGTACTTTAAGAGCAGACCATTTTCAGACTCAGTGCACCTTGGTTAATTAGAGGGCTTGTTTCTTTTCACAGAGGCTATTCCATCATGTTTAACCTGCTTCGCATTTCACATAAGCCAATCATTTTATTCCTCATGAGTGTGCCGCTGAAACTGCCTGTCACTTTTATATAAGCTCAATAAACTGTCACAGCCGGGCCAGTTTTGCGGCCAAGGTCTTTCAGTTTCCCTTAGACAAGGGACTGCTAGCACCAGAAGGAGATGGTTAAAGGAACTAAAAGGAGAACCCGTTTACATTCATGTGGTGTATGAAGATTGCCCAACAATGGCATACCAGAACAATGGAAATATACCTAATATTTATATACACAGAAGTTAGACTTTGTGTTACAGAGGTGGGCTTAGTTTTAAAATAATGGATGGGTCTGTTGTTTCATACCAACTGCCTCCTAGACCAGATACTCTATTCCTTCAAGGGAAGTCCTTGTTTTATATAAATCTGTGCCTTAATACATATCCAGTTGCCAGGGGTTGCCTGTTATAGCATGTAAACCAGTTAGATCAAAGAAGTGTCAATGCTCATTAGCGTCGTGCTTTAATGAGGCTTGGAGTCCAGACTGTAGGGTGACTTGATGTAGTTCGTAAAAACTATAGCAGATGATACCTGCAGAACCAGTTATTGTCTCTCTCTGCTCACTGATCCCGGATAGACCCAGAGCAGGCATGGGAAGCACATAGGGCTTAATGAACTGTGAAGATCTTGGGCACTCTAGCTGTGCAGCTGCCAGCTGGTAGTATCTGATCTGCAGTGTGTAGCCTGTTGTATTTGTTTTACTTGATTCACACCCTCCAATTTGTTTTTGCTGCACTTTGGTTGTTGTTAGTTGTGCTAGGGATATGCATTGTGATGTAGAAAAGACAACATTTTCAAAGTAGATGCTAAAAAGGCGTCTCAGATTTGATGGACTACAAAACTGGGGGAAATTAATTTGTGCTGGACCAAGCTGAAAATTCCAGTGGAGAGAATGAATACGGTTGGATGGTGTAACACTTACACACTTCCCCTTCTTTTCACATTCCCTATTTCAGGATTCAGGTTTTTCTCACTTTATATTTGGAGGTGCAATTTTTCTTGTCAGTGTATGAATGTTTGAGAAATCTTTCATAGGCTTTCATCATAGAGAATGTACTAGAAATACCAGAAAATTAAATAACAGTTTTAATGATGTTATCTACTGTTATTACGTAATATTATATTTAATTTTTTGCTTTGTATCTGAGTCTAATTGAACTTTATAAGCTGTAAGCTATCTATCCATAGCAAATCTTCACTCATATTGCATAAGGATTTCAACCAGTTATGTGCAAAGACAATCAGATCTCTTTCTCTTCTCATGGCTGTGGGGAGACACATTATCTGCCAACAGCTGTTCCCTTTAATTGCCAGTTGAGTACAGTCCACTGCTACAGGATTCAAACGAAATTTAAAAAACAGTGACTGAGGGGGAAACAGAAAAATCCCAACTGCAAGAGTCCATCCATATTGTGTAATTTACAACAGGCAGAATGAGCTGCATTCCAGTTTTTTTTTCCCTCCAAATGACACACACATGCCCTTGGAAGATTTCCTGGTTTGCAGGCAAAGTCATCTGCTGGGAAAAATATACTTTTTTTTTGGGTTCCATTTGATAGAGACATTGCCAGACCAGCTGTGTGTGTGTGTGTGTGTGTGTGTGTGTGTGTGTGTGTGTGTGTGTGTGTGTGTGTGTTTGTGTGTCTCACACTGACACAAAAACAGCCGCTCCAAGACCCTCACCCTTTCTCGCTCTCTTTGGCTGAATAAAACACGCAGCCTCCCTCCCTCCCTCCTCTCCTCCCTGCCTTCTCCCCTCTCTCTGGATGCTGCGCTGGCTCCTCCTTCCAGCTCAGCTCCTCCAGCCGTGAAGCCAATATCCCAGAGGAGCACTCCACATTGATGAAGCATCCTACCCCCTTCTAACCCGAACCCACCCCCCCCCACACACACAAACCACCATCTCCCCTCCTCCCTCCCCTATTTCATGAACCAGACCTCCACAGTCTGTGGCTGGCTGTAATCCAGTAAGGAACACGCGCACTCTCACACATCCACACACACACACTCTCACTCACTCACTCACTCTCTCACCGGAGCAGCAGCAGAGGGGATGAGGCAATGTTCTGGGACAGGAAGCACGGGATGATGGGCAACTCGCATCGCCGGCCCAAAGGGAGGCACAGAGCCAGGGGGGCAACAGGTACCATTCCTCTTATCCCTTGCTGTCACCTGCCTGGGGTTGCAGGGAGGGTTGTGCGGGACGAGTTTAGCAGGCTGCTCCTTTGCTGTTGTTTACCTCTATCGGTGCTGAGGAGAGGGGACTGCTGCCGGCGCTCTCTCCCGTGCAGCACTGCATGGCACGACAGGATTTCATAATGAGATTCTTATCTTTCTTTTGAGAAACATGTTCAGTTGGATTGGGCTCCCTTTTGCACTGTATTTCCCATGCTTCTAGTTATAACTGTTGACAGCACCTTATGAATCTCCACCCCTCCACCCCTCCCCACCTTTTCCATTCTTCTGGCATTTCGTAATTCTGTTGCATGGTAAATTTTGTTGTTGGTTCATTAAGAGATGTCCTCAGGCCGGGGCTGTGCTTTTGTTGGTTCATGTAGGAGCAGAGCTGGGCCACTGGTCACTCACAGAGAAGTGGTCAATGTGTGGTATGGGGAGGTCAGTGCACAGGTGGCTTATCTCTGTTACCTTTTTTTTCCCTGTATTTTCTTGCTTTTGTGTACTTCCTGAAATAGGCAACAGTACTATGACTGCACTCACTGCCATGGTCCCGCACTCCCGCGTGATTTCTTTCATTTAAATTCCTGACCTTACCTCTGTCAGTCGGCTACAGTGACGGAGATGAAATCCGTGTGGCTGTGGGTAATTGCACTTGATCGTAGCCCTGATAGGCACATTCCTCAGCTCAAAGGTGGATTTACATGCCGACGATGTGAGTGAGGAGAGGCGAGAGATATGGACAGCTCCGAGATTGCCTTTTCCTGGGGTTTCAGTGTGAGCAGCCCAGAAGAAGAGAGGGTGCAGATATGTATGCAAGTCTGTTTCTTCACTTTTCCTATCGTTCCTTGCTCATCAGCCATATCATTTATGTGTCAATCTAGCTGACATATACAATAGTATGACCATAATAACCGTGTTGAACCTACCAGTGTGTTATTTAATCAAATCCCTGTCAAAGTGTATAAGACTGAGTGTGTGCAGTGGTCCAAGACACGATCTGCGGCAGAAATGGGCCTTCTCCACTAAATGAAACCACTCATATTCGCGTACTTGTTTATTGTTTCGTTTATAATAATGAGGTTGAGGATTTGTAGGTTATCTCAGTCATCTGTCTTTTCAATGCAGTTGTCTTTCCTTGTGTTCATCGGATAAGTCGGCTGGGAAATATTTAAGGTCATCCTTGAGCCGTGAAGATGGAAGAGAGATGTCAGTCAGTAGGGTCCTCTGTGAGTGTGGGAATCACTTTAAAAATGACTGGAAAAAAAACTCTACAAATACAAATCTGTGTACCTGAATATATTGTAGGGGTGGATTGTACATCTAGGTAATTCCTCATGTATACAAACCTTGTTATGTCTAATTTGGCTCCTATCTTAGATTTTTGCTCTAAAGCTGTACCAATTAAGCCTGTGTCCTTCTCAGAAAATGTCCCAGAAAAGGTGAGAATAGCTCTTGAGAACTTTGTTTGTTATTTTGTCCTTTCTACCTTTTAATATGATAGCACTGGA
Source organism: Amia ocellicauda (assembly GCF_036373705.1). Taxonomy (NCBI): domain Eukaryota; kingdom Metazoa; phylum Chordata; class Actinopteri; order Amiiformes; family Amiidae; genus Amia; species Amia ocellicauda. The sequence goes on from NC_089859.1 coordinate 8,317,820, forward strand.
TTTAATGGTGTTGTGTGGCACTAATAAAAACAAACGGGTTTCCTTCACTAATATTTTACACCTATGATGTCAGTTTGTGGTCCAGCTCCCATCAACTAATCATTTTCTGTCTTTTTATATATTTTTTTTATTGGAGCTGAGCTTCACCAATAAAAGCAGACAATCACCTTCACTGTCATTCGCAGGGGTTATTCTCTCAATAAATTAGCCACCCTTTGTTATGTAGAATGCTTTAACGAAGTGATTTGAAATTCATTGTTCATCTATACTCATTCTGCATAGCATGGGGAGAATCAAGTCATTCATTCATTACACAGATTGAAATGGAACAGCAGGAGCCATATCATTTATTTATAGATAAAGGTGACAAACTGACTTAAATTGTATATTGTGTTTTTGAGAGTCGATCTGCATGAACCAAAAAATTAAATGTGAAACTTCTACTTTGGACTGGAAAGAAAAAAGCAAAGAAAAACATAAGCACATAAAAGTCCAGTAGAAAGGAAAACAGTAGCTAAGCTCTCTTTTATATCAGTATATACAACAAAGCACAGTGGTCAGTGAGACAGGAAACCGTTAACCTGTTGTCCCTCAATGTCCCACTTGAACAGCCAGGGCTATTTTTGCTTTGCTCATTGCTAAACAGTTGTCCTATTGACAGATTTCTGCAGTGTAGTGAAAGCATTGAAAACAATGTCCATTTTTTCAAATCAGTTAATGAATTGGTTCTGACAAAGATAAATGAAATAACATAAAAAACATTGTGGAAAATGACATCTTCCAGTGAATATGAAACAATCACTGCTGCCTAGACTAGTGGGCCATTTGACATGTCACGTATCCATATTTTCATGTTGGGATGCCTGGTCAATTCCATTAGCTGATAAGTACTGTAATATATTTCAAGGGTTCTTTGTTTTGGGTTTTTCTGTATGACTGGTCTACCAAGTGCAAGTTAATTATTAACCTAGTTGAAGTAGCATCATTACATACCAGAAACAAGATTTTAATTCAGAGCATGCTTTTCTTCTTTTGCATAGTAGATAGAGTCTGAGTCATAAAGCATCTAAAGTGCTTCTGTCTTTCAGCACATAAATGTCTGTGGAAAAAAGTAAGTGATTGAATTGCTGAGCCAAAAACTATTGAACTCGTCTCATAATTGAATAAACAATGTCTGCAAAGCAAATTAGACTATTTAAACAAAACTAAATGACAGGCATACTAACAGTTAGCCTTACTCTAAAATGGTCGGTCACTGTAATCAAAATGAATAGCTTATTATTGTAGTTAATGTTTCCTGGGTTGCACATCAGGGACATTGTACAGTTATAAGTAAGTCACTATTTTCCAACCTTTCTAATTAAGTCACACCTTTTTAAGTTTGTGGAATGTATAACAAAAGCAAGAGGACCAAGTTTCATTTTCAGGGGTTTGAGTTTGACATCCCTGGACCTAGACGACTGAAGAAAAGCTCTCTCTCCACGCTCAGCATTATATTACCTGAAAATGTTCCTAATAAAATATTGTGGATTGAAAATGTTTCCTATCCAATGTTTGCAGTCAACCTCAAACCTAGAGAAACAAGCTTGTTAATTGCAGGATGGGAATTGGTGGTGGTTCAATCCAGACGTTTTTTTAGAACCAATCAATGTTAATGAGTAATTATTTCCTCTTTAAGTGATACCCTGTAGGGGTCAGACATATTAAAAGAGAAATCCAGGAATAACAATACAGCGAGAAATACCAGCCCACTGATCCAGTACTGTCCTGGCTATCTCACTTGACTGGGCTCAGCAAAATTAACTGACTTAATTTATTCGCTTCCTTAGCCAATGCCAATTCAGTTACTCAGCTTGAACATTTGCCAAAAAACAACCTACATGAATCACATACTATATGTTCCATGCAATGAGATTGTTTGAGATTGTAGATTTTATGTCTATAATAAATACGGTTCAGTGTCTCACTGGAAAGTCAAACACCATCCCTTTAGGATCCTTTAAAGTCTTTAAAGTCCTGTTCTTGGGCACTGTGAATTAGTCTGCCACCACTCTTAAGACAACAGTGACACAATGTCTGATAATTATTTAGAGAATCGCGTGCTCGTGTAATTATACTTTATTCTCCTGTGAACTCAGTCAGGTTTGAGACCATGTCAAAACCGCTGACATAACCTCATGCACTGATTAACCCATGTTTTTGACATATGTCTCACCCAATGCCCTGACACAACCTGACAGGGACAATACAGTCATCAGGTTGTGTTTACTCAGAAAGTGGGATAATCCATGCCAGATCTGAAGATAAATCAGACCGTAATTTTAGCCTTTTTAAATATCCCCAGAAAAGATCACAACTTTGACTTGTTAACCGTAGGCGAAGTTTAAAAAAAAAAAGTAACATAATTTTGCTTCTGCTCTGTTGAATCTGTAATTTTAAGCAATTAAAGTCTTAAAATAGTACATTGTAGTTTCAGTGCTAACAATGCCCAGAATATCAGAAATACCGCTCCAGCACAATAGATTTTACTGTGATATTCGAACAATTGAAAGTATCCAAGAATGGCACATATACTAATTTACTCTCTTGCATACTTATACACAGTTGGGTTTGCACCACAGTCATTTTTAAAATGGGAAACATTTCTTATATTTTTAGTTTAGGTGGCACAACTCAATTCCAGATGTAAATGTAATTAATAAAGTATCTTCATAATTAAAAAGCGAGGCACACTTATTATATTGTAATAAATGAGCAAGTCCCTCTTTGCCGAATGGAAGTATGGCACTTGGTGCAAACTGATACTTTACTGAAGCTTTAGTCTGCTGACATTTTAGTGGTGGGTGGATTGGGGTCTCCATATTGGTTTGATATGCCTCATATCATCATGCTGGTGGCCGAAACTATAAAGCACCTTACACCGTATAGTGACTGATATTGAAGTGCAGGAGCCAGTGTCATCCATTTCTTGTTTTGAGAAAACCACAGCAGAGGAACTGGCCAAGGTATGACTGGCTGCTGCCCTGATTTTGCTTTTCCAGCTGGCCGGTGCTCTGTGATTGTATTTATGGGGGCGACTCTGCACAGTCTCTCTGCTGAGTGACAGCAAGTTGGAAAGCTCCTCGCGCTTCTTGCCATGCAGTTTGCATCATCCCAACTGGCAGACACCTCACACCTCAGCCTGTGAGGAGTGATCCAGCAGGATTAGGGAAAGAGCTGCTTCGACTGTGACTCACAACAGCGTTCCGACTAATGTTTTTTCTTTTTTTTTTTCGTGGTCAAATCTGTTTTTATTCCACCAGACGTCAGTTTCGGGAGCGTTCAATCTGTCCACGTCGGCGTCTTGAATAGCACTTCAGTCTTGACTTAATTTTATTAATGAAAACTGACCTAGAAACAAACATGCTTTACACATTCTTAATTAAATTACTGTGAACTACATAGGCTGCATTCATAATCTCATCTGATGCGCAGAGAGGGTTCACTGAAAAAATATAATGCATGTAGACTATTCTCCTCCAAAGCAGCACATAGCTGTAGTCACTCTTTGATTTGCATTGTTTTTGCACTGCTCTTTAATGGAACTTCTTTCATATCAAAATGTACTGATTTTGTTGGGTATATATTAGAGCCCTTAAATTGCTTCATAATTATTGTTTTGAAATACTCTTTGCATCGTAAAAGCATGGGTATCCTGACCGCCAGTCTGAAGTACCATGTACTTGCTTAAATTTAGATTTATGTACCCCAAAACATCCCCCCTTCCCCGATTTTATAAAGAAAACGGAAATTATTGTTACCTTGAGGAACAAAAAACGAAGACTCGGTTTGGGTCATGCCTTTATAACCGAACGTAGAGCATTATGTTCAGACGCTTGACCCCTCCGGTGATTTGAATTATTTTATTATTCTTATTGAGAAATTCTCTTCACCTCAGCGAAGCAGGAAAGGGCTCTAATGTGGGGAAGGAAAGAGGACTAGAGCTCTGACAATGGGCCAGGGGGGTTCACTAAAACATTTGGTTCCTGCTCATTTCCTTTCTTTCTCCCTGGACATGATGAAGGAAGTGCAGAATCCTGTGCTCTCTCTCTCTCTCTCATACACACATACACACTCCCCGTGCTTCGATCCCTGCTCAATCTCTGCTCAATGGGAGCTCTCTCTCTCTCTCTCTCTCTCTCTCTCTCTCTCTCTCTCTCTCTCTCTCTCTCTCTCTCTCTCTCACACATAGCAGACACACTCACACATACACAGTGCCTCTCTCAGCAGTAGTGCTCAATTCTCCTGATGAACTCAGACTCTTCCCTCAGCTACAGCCCTTTTATGTGCCGGTTAAACACTGAGCTGGGTAGCTTGGCCGCCTCATGGGAATGGAGAAACTGGAGTATTTCGCTTACTCCAGGATCCGAGGAGGTAAGTGTGACGGCATTACTGGATTTTGACCTGTGAACTCAGCCTGCTTGTCCTGAAATGACTAAGGGGATGCATGCAACCCAGCCTCGAGTAACGTGCTAGAGCTGGGGGGGCAATGACCTCAAGTGTTGTGAAAGTCAAATCTTAACTGTTGTTTTTGATTCATTGGAGCACTCTGTGGCTTTTCAGCTGTTTGGAGTTTGTTGATGGTACTTTGTTTGGGGTACTGTTTGCTGTAAAGGTGATTGATCTCAGGTATGATGGACATATTTTGGAATCGAGAGTTTGAATGGAGTCTGGACATGTGTTTATACTCCCAAGAAAAGATGGAAGTGAAATGAAGAAACTGCTTGTTGTTTATTAGAGGACACCTTGTGAAGAAATATGAAAAGGGCATGTTTTGCTGTGACAGTATGGTCCTCACGCAGTGACCCACCCCACCCCCATCCCACAGAAAAAATGTAGTAGTCAATTTTCTCTTGAATGGGACTGAATCTGTGCCCAGGACACTATCAACTAATCTGGAGGGGTCTAGTTTATCTGACAATTATTTGTTGTGATTGGATGATTGCCAAGACAGTTGAACAAGGTGGATTTAAAAAAAAATGCTGCACTTACTAGAATAATGTAAATTGTCAAAACATGTGTATGACTTTATTGTACACATCAAGACTGGTAAGGTCTGCAGTAATAAAGATAACAATAGGAAAAATAAGAAGGTCTGTTTTAAGGGGAAAAACAAACCTGATATTTTAGGAGAAAAGGACAAAGAGAAAGTATTTTAAATTACTTAATTACCCAATACTGTACATTTAAAAATATATTCAATTGTAGAACTGCCATTTAGTTTGTCTTTTACATATAACATTTTTAACCACACCTGCAGGTTCACTGACCCAGGGGAAGCAACCTGAGAAAAAACACCCACACTGAGACAAATTCTCACATAGCCATCTTTTATCACGCTCAAGCACGTATGCAATATATTTAGTGTCACTCAGAGGACAGATACAGCATCCGTAAGCACAATAAAGCCCTGCAGGTATGTTTTAGCTGCTATTGCTTGAGAAACTGATAGTTCCCAAATGTAATATAGTCAAAGGGTGGCACAGATTATAATTGGATAATCCCTAGGCTGTAGGAATCATCCAGGACTGTGGATAGAGGGTGGAAATAATTTTTTAAGGAGCCTGTCTGTAGTTATTCTTTCCTTTGCTTTGAGTTTTTTTTTAAATCAGTTCACCTGTTGATGTAAATTTTACAAGGAATAGAATGTAAAGAGATCATGGTGCCAGAATTTTAGAAATTTTTCATCGGAAAGGAAAGTCCTAAGCTGTTTCAAGAATGTATACAAAATGAGCGGTGGCCGCTTCTTCTAAACTGAGTCTCATGTGCTTTGGTATGTGTACCAGCTGACAAATGAAACTTCAATGATTTAGGACTGTGCAATACTGCAGGCAAGCTTGAATTTCTGACAGCTTAACCACATTAAAACGATGCGTGCAAGTACACGGTGGGTCATATGAATACATATCAATCTTGACTGGAGCATGTGTGTGTTTCGGCACACTCCTTCGGTCAAATGTTTAACTTAAGAAGAGGACTTAAAACACATGCTGTCAATGCAAAGGCTCTTGATTTAAGCCCCCGTAGAGTTTCATGAGCAGATTTGTAAGGCACTGGCTCAAGCTCTGCATAGAAGATAATACTTAAGAATCTGTCCCCAGTACTTTGTGCTGACGTAGGTTCAGTTTTTATTTTCTTAAAGTCTTTGCTTTAGACAGTCTTTAAAAAACTGTGACACTGGAACATCCCCAGTCTGATCTGGATCTGTACTTTGTTATATGTTTCCAGAAAACCTCCATCTCAGATCAAACCTGCAGATATGACCTTTCTGACATAGAGTTGCGTGTCCTGCCTTCTAAATTTCTGGGCAGCTAAAAGTCCATACTACCCATTTAATCAAAACACACACATTGGAAACACTTGCTTTTTTGTGTGGATTATTCTACAATGATAGAAGCAGACAACTATATGCTGATATCTTCATCTAAAAAGATTTAATTAATCTCTCCACATTCATTTGAAATTTCAATGAGATTAAAAAAAGAAACAGTATCTGCTGGCAATGGTCGTGCGTGTAGATGATGGGTAAATAGAGCAGGCAGAAAGGACGGACTTCTATTCGTCTCCTGCAGCCCTGCACAGGGCCTTTCTTCCCCTCCTTCATTCTGAGCCCAAGATGGGTATCGAGTCACAGCTAACGAGCCGCCGTAGCTCTCCTGTTCTCCCATTGCGCATCGGTGTGAAACAATGAGTCAATGAGCAGGAGCGCCACGAGCGCAGATTTATTAGAGCTATCTGCTGTGTGACAGGAAAGAAACCAAGTGGCGTTTCCCCTCAATCTTTTACTGAGACAATGTCTGTGGAAGTAATTGGGAGGGGTGCGCTGGACACAATCCACACTGAATCAGGAGATTGAACCCTGATTGATTACCAGGATAGCTGATAGATCCTTTTTTTTGTGTATTTTTCTTTTTCTTTGCAGCTGTACCTCACACTGTCCTTTTGCTTACATTGTGGATCATAGTCAAAACTATCAAGCTGCCTCCAAAAATGTTCACAGGTCTCCATACTCCATAGGCTTTGTGTTTTGGCCTACTTTTCAGTTCCTTACAATGCCGGTAATATCTTTGTGTTTTGTTTCATGTACCATGCTTTTACAGAGACAGCTTCAAACTAGTTCTGAATCAACTAACTTAATAACCATATGGCAACTCACTACCAACTCAATGCTGGAGGAAAGCAAGACTCATCTTTAGCTGTGAAGCTTTACAGCACCTATTCATAATCCTAACACATTTTAATATTTCATGTATATAGGAATATGTTTTGTGCACTTGATTCATTTTCTTATAGGTTTCTGAGTCCAAGCTTCTCTCAGAATTGAGTGGTAGTCTTGATCGCAAGCAGAAAGTTAAAGGTATTAGAGAGGTACATCTCCAGCTACACATAACAGACAATAGACAAATCTGCTATGGCCTAAGAAGGTTCCCCAACTGCAGATCCCAAGTGTTTTCTTGAACTACGGAAAAATAAAAGTAAACTCTGAACCTCAAAGCTGACTCGAGCATTAGTAATGCTGAGTAAAACAAATAATAAAAAGGAGGTTTGCTGTCTGTCAGCCATAAATGACATCATCATCACATTCTCTTCCTTTGGGATTGTTCTGGAAATACTGTATAAACATGGCAACGGTGGGAAAGCCAAAAGCACAATCTTTCAGTCACCACTGAGCAGTGTGCTGGGCAGCTATCTGTTCAGGCCTGGTCACCTCCTGTACTACAGTCTACGCTGGTGTTCCTGAACAGTCAGTCATGCTTTTTGTTATCAGCAAGAGGTCTACAACTATTGTTACATAATTAAACACCTACTTAAATATATTTTTATCCTGGTGTACAAGCAGAAAAAAACCTAAAACCAACACTTAGCAACATCTTATAGTCTTTCATGGGAAAATAAATCAATGTTTTAATAAACCAGTTGTGTTAAAAACGCCTCAACCCTCCCTTTGAATCTGCCCACCCCCCACCCCAGCTGTTAGTTCTCACCCAGCATGGGTAGCTTAGTTTAAAATAACAGTTGGCCGCTTTTGCAGCTTCATCCCTTCAAGGATCACTCAAAACAGATCCCGCCAGAGGACTGCAGCTTTCCTAAATGTTTGGAATTGCAAGACAATGTGACAGTGCCATTGGGGATATTGGAGATTTGTGTCCATCTTGTTACAAAGTCAGAATACTGATGCTGACACCTTACATATTGATCAGTGCTTAACTAATCATTCCCTGTCTTCTTTTTCTTTCTTTTTTCTAAACGTGCTTCTCTGCTGTTTTATTAGCGTTCACAAACAGCCAGAGGTAAAGCTGTACATTTTTTCCATTATCAAGCCCATTTTAAATCTGAGGCTGACTGCCAAGGACGCCATTCCACCCAGATGAACGAATAACATGCTGGTCTTAAACCTTCTTTACAAAAAAGGAGGTAAAAGTTTTCTGTGCAGTCGTTACTTTTATATTTTCTTCTAAACCTTAATAAATGTAGCTTGCCTCAGTTGTTTTGTCAATTGACTGTATCTAGCATGTATCTAGTGAGTTTAACCTGCAGTTTTCTGTCACTTTTTCCTCGAAACACATGTAGTTGTACTTGTACTTGTTTCTAGTTAAAGCATCAGAGCAAGTGGTTATGGCAAAGATTACACAGAGGAGGCAATTTGGTCCATCTTGCTCCTTGGGTTGCTAGTAGCTAATCAATGGCAAAATCTTACCCAAGTGTCACCTATTTCCACTTTTCCATACACCAACTTCAACTTCTTACAGCCCTCTGGCCCCCAAGTACCACAGTTGCACCCCTTCTCCTTAACATAATTCTCTTTCTTAATCTTTTGTGAAAGAGTTCCTTTGGTAATTTTAAGACATTTCTGTAAAGATTGGGCATTTGTAAGTGTTGGAAATAAGAACTTAGCACTTAGGCACTTAGAACAATCAATGGAATTCAAACTTGAAAACTCATTAAACATGGAAGTGCTTAATCAAATATATAATGGCATTTTAACTCTGATACAGGGAACAGCCAATCTGGCAATAACAACACAAAATAAATTTGACTAATTGCCTTGGCATCCATTGTTATCACAGATCTTGATTTCCAAAAAGAGGTTAGTTTATCTATTAAACATGGAAAGATGATGAAATATTTATACTTAGTGACAATTAAAACCCTGTGGCAATTTGCTATTTAAAATGACAAAATTATTGGTCTAGCTCTAAATACATGTAAAACTCTTTGGCAGCAGTTTGACACTTCCTGCTTGCAAGAGATGACAGTATGCTGTAATTTTTACATTTTTATTCCAGTATATGGAGCCCTGTTGTATTAAAATATGTACCCCAAACCATACTGCTTCCCAGGCTGTAAATATGGGACTTCTGCATGATGGACTACCAAAGGCCTGAAGCATGAAGCATGAAGCATTAGGTCTAAATATGCTAGATGCTACTGTGTTTGAACTTGCTCTCTTTTACATTTGGTGTTATGTCATGCTCTTTTTTTATTTTATATTTTTACTGTATCTCTGCATCAAAGCTTCTAATTTTATTTCGAAAGGGCTCTGTAACTGCCATCTGTTTTTTCCCTACCAGTGCGAAGGTTTGCTTTAAAGGCCTCTTCACACTGAATGATGTTTAAGGTTAAGGGGTCTGTGGAGAAAAGTTATTATCTTTAAATACATAACACACAGTTTGATAGAAAGTAATAAGCCTAATGAAATAAGACTTCACAAGCACACAAAGACAGAAACTGGGCTCAGAGACACGGACTGTCATCATACACGGGACAATCAGATGACACAACAGCTTCCACTTATACAGCAATACAGTAAGAAAAATGTACTTTGAGCTGAGCTAACTGAGCCTGGCCTGAAATGGCAGAGATTAGGTAGAAAAGGTCTCATCTTTGCAAGAAAAGGTGTCAGTCCTGGACACCCTTTGTTTAAGATTATTTCAGTTTGGAAAGTCTAGGTGAAATTGGACGGAATGACAGAGGAACTTTTACAACCAGGGTTTACTGCTTCCACCGAAAAGCTGCTTTGAGGGACTGTGTGGGAGAATTACACAGGTACCACATTATGTGATCTTTAGTTTACATGAAATGCTTAGTATCCAACAAGTTTGGAGCCCTGATGACATGCATTCAAGATAAAAAATTAAATCATCATACAGTTGGTTATTTTTTACCAAACAGAGTATAAACTCAGGCAACACGATACTAGAGGTCAGCTTGTTTTTCTTAGGAAAAAACAGGAACTCAAACCTCCCGAGATAAAGCCATGGTGTCTGCCAGCCACTGGGTGACTAATGTCTGAAAAGTGTGCGGCACAAATTGATTAAATATATCTGGACCAACTTATCAGGGTGATGTAAAGGAATAATAAAAAAACAGTCATTGTGTTGACTCTTTTAATGGGGTTTTGTTATTTACCAAAATGAGGAAACATAAGCTGTAGTTGAACCTAGTCTTGGGTCATTTTCAAAAGCCAATGCCTTTGTAAAACCGTGAAACGAGGAAAGGATACCCTTTTTCACATAGAATAGTATAGGCCTGCATCCTGTTAGATAGTACACGGTCTGTTATTTTGCATACCGATAAATTGGAACTTGGTCAATGGCAATTAGTGTTAAAATCTGTCCCTTTATTCCCACAAACTTAAAACATGTGACCATTTTGTTTTCTGCAGAGAAACGTGTTGAAGGATGCCATGTATGTGTTTTCTTTGCAGTCAGACTTTAAATAAGGTTATACTCTTATGCAAGAGGGTCTTTGAAAGTTTTATTATTATTATTATTATTATTATTATTATTATTATTATTATTATTATTATTATTATTATTATTATTATTATTATTATTATCAGATTTATGTTATATGAGTTTTTCAGATTATTTTTTAGACTGTTTTTTATGTTTTGTTTTCAGTTGGGTCATTTCAGTGTCATGTCGTAAATGTAAGTTGTTTGTGCAACAGGGTTGGCCGTTGGTAAATAACTGAGTGGTTCACATGGAGATGGGTGTTGGCCTTAGGGTTAACTCCTGAGATGACGAAAAATTGCAGTGAACTTGAAAGATGTCCCAGTAACTTTCAATGTGTGTTTCATTTACAGTCTTTAGTATTGGTTTCAGGCCTGAGATTTGATTTTTTTTAAATTTCTCTCAGATACACAAAAACTTTAAGTGGTTGGAAAGAAACAAAACAAGAGAACTGAAAGTGATTCAGTGTATTTAGGAGCAGGGCAAGATTCAATCAAACCTTTCGGTCTGAGGAATTGGCTTCTTCAACTAAGAAGTTATTGCAGTGCTCTGTTTAAGGTGAAGCACTGATAAACTGATATAAATCCTTGTTGGTCAGCTTGACCCAGTGAGAGGAAGAGGGAGGTCTGTCTGTGAGGCGCACCGATCACAATCTGTGAGGAAGCTCAGTGCAGGGCCTCCCTCAGGAGAGCATGTCTGCAGGCACCAGCAGAAGCTTTTGAAACTGTCACACTGCAGCCCTCATTCCCCCAACCCAAAGGAAACCCTCCTCGCTTCCTGTTCAACGCCTTGTCAGTAGGCTTTTGTGGTTTACTGTTTACAGCACATAGTACATGGCCATGGATAGGGGAAGCGAGGTATATCCTGATGATGAGGCAGCGCAACTGACATCGCTCAGGGCTCTGGGGACTGTAAACTGTTCACTCAGCAACAGCATCCTGTAGCAGCACATCAGCTGAGAGCGGAGGATAACTCTGCGAGTGAGCAGGTAACTGCCGTTGCGTCTGTGCCAGGCGCTATATTCTTAAGTTCCTGTCGCCTCTGGTGTTGTAGTACCGCCGGCTTTCGTTTTAGTTTGTTTCTGTTCTTGTTGTTTTTTGGGTTATGAGAACCGCAGAAAGTGATATCGCTATGACTCTAAAAGATCGAATGAAACTCCTGTGGCTAGGTGCAGTTCAAAGTATTTAGAGCGAATGAGATCTTGTCTTGGAGTAAAAGGCTGTGAACATGTAAATTGTTACCTGAAAAGGGAAATCAATTATATTTTTTATACAAAATCTTGGGTAGGAACTGTTTCCATATCTGATGTTTTCAGCATCTGCCTCTGTGTCAAGATAAAATGAAATGGATTTTTTTTTTTGCTGTTGCTCCAATAAATATTTGTATGTCTGGATCATGATTTTCTAGATACTGTAAGGGTGTGTTACTGGTTAAGGATAGTGTATGTATTACCAGAAATGAAAGAAAAAAGGGGTTATTACTCAAAATGCATATATGTGCTTGAACACTATGTCTACAAAAATTAGAACATTGACTCAATATCGGTGAGTTTTTGGTATTTGGTAATTGGTATTTTCCAAAATAAAAAAGCGTAATATTTTTTAATTTGATGTTGTTTTAAAGAAATGGCCAGATGTCTGTCATCTAAAGAATACATATAGTGGCGCCAGTCATAATTTCAACAGCTGGTGTACAAATGCTGTGCTTATTGGAGCCGCTGCATATCAACATTTTAGTCAGTAAGTATGGCTGTGAAACTAATGTTAAATGAGTTCACAGATACTAAGGTTCAAAATCAGTTAGTTTTGCCTGATGTCATTTGCCTGATGTTGCTGCCATCTGTACACGATGCCGAAATATAAGTAAAAGTACAATAACAGAGCAACTCAGAAGGAAGGTGATTGGAAGTCATTCTAGTAGGAAATGGGAAATTTTCATATCAAGTATGGGCATTTTTAAAGAGACTCAACATTGTCAGGTTTGATTTTGGGCGTTATTTTTCAAAATAATGATTTATGCAGCGCCCTGGGTTCTGTAAACAGCTAAAGAGCGACAACCATATTTCTGATGTTTAAAATTAATAAATCTCTCAGTTGCACCCTATTTTACCCTGCTTTATGTGAGCCTCTTCCTGTGTGTCTTTTAATAACTATGCCATTTTTGTATTGCTGTTAAAACAGCCTGAACCAACCACCATGGATAAACAAAAAAGTGTTTTTATTATCTCTGTGCTTTGATGCATGTTAATGCATATGGTAATTAGCCCATCACCACTGAAGTAGCCTTTTTAAAAATGCATTAATGTGCACAACCTACTTTCTCCCAATACATATATATTTATATATCTAATTTATCTATTATCTATTTATATAAACTATGACACCATGCAGGGTGTGGAATTGGTGTGTCATAGTTCCTATTCGTGGTTGGGTTGGGTCTGGGTTGGGTTGGGTTTGTAATACTAAGTTGGGGTCAAAAGCCAGAAAGTCTGTAATAAATCAACACTCACCGGTTCGTAGCTAGAACTATTCCTCATACCCTCCTGCACGTCTCCTCAGGTACCATGTAGTAATTTACTGAGTGTGTCCCCACACACCAGGCTGAACTCAGTGATGGTATTTTCCCATGTCCTCTCAGGGCAGAATAGGGGAGACTTCTCCTATATATGTCTGCTTTTCTGAACTACTCACAGTATGTCATATTTATATATTGTGTGATGCCCTGCACAATATAGATCGAAGCAGTGGAAACATCAGTCAAAAGAAGCTTCAATCACAAAGACTGCACATCAACTGGCTAGTGTTTCAATAGGAACAGTGACTAAAGTTACATCTCATTTAGACTTATGAGAAAGATATCAGTAAAAGTTGGAAATTGTTGTCGAAAGCACACATTCGATGACCGTGATGCTCATGCATTAATGTGATATGCAAGGAAAAACAAAAGAGCAACTCTTTCCCAGGTGACTGAGAATGTCAGTGCAGGATGTGATCAGACTGTGTCAGTCTGTCGAGAACAACAAAGAGAGGGCTATTATAGTAGAGTCGCAGTGCATAAACCCCTCATTACAAAGACAAACACACATTTGAGAGTTCAGTGGTGCAAAAACCATAGGCACTGGTCTACAGAGATGTGGAAAAAAGTGATATGGTCAGATGAGTCATCCTTCACCATATTCTCAACAAGTGGGCGAGTGGATGTGTGGCGACACCAAGAGAACGGCACAGGCCTGACTGATTCACCCCTACAGTGAGGGGGTCCGGAGGCTCTGTTATGCTCTGTTTTTCTGGCATGGTTTGGGTCCACTTGTACCCTTGGAGGGAAGGGTCACTGCAAATCATTACAAAGTGATTCTGAGTGATCACCTTTATCCTATGGTGAAACATTTCTATCCTGATGGGAGTGTCTCTTCCAGGATGACAATGCCCTCATCCACAGGGCACGAGGGTCACTGAATGGTTTGATGAGTATGAAAGTGATGTGAATCATATGCCATGGCCTTCACAGTCACCAGATCTCAACCCAATTGAACACCTATGGGAGATTTTGGACCGACGTGTTAGACAGCTCTCTCCACCACCATCATCAAAACCCCAAATGAGGGAATATCTTTTGGAAGAATGGTGTTCATCCCTCCAGTAGAGTCCAGAGACTCGTAGAATCTGTGCCAAGAGCATTGAAGCTGTTCTGGTGGCTCGTGGTGCCCAACAACTTACTGAGACACTTCATGTGGGTTTTTCCTTTAATTTATCACCCGTCTGTATACATGTATTCTTTTTTGTGGATTTGGATTTGGAGTCTCTGTATATTATTTGGTTTCTTTTTCTTATTTTAGCTTTTATGTTAACATAAGGTGTGAGTCAGATAGCAGCAAACAGGAATTTTTTTTCTGCCCTTGAATCAGTCAGCTGATTCCCACTTTCCCTCAACCATGTGACATAATCTAACACTGAACACACATTCTTCAGTATTTTCCAAAGTTGGCCTCTGTACAACCTTCTGTCTTCTGGCATTAGTTCAGACTGAGATCTTAATTACTTAATAAAACCCTTACTTGACCTCATAATAGGTTTGATTAAACTTAGGTTTCATTAAAGGTTCCAGCTCTTAAAAAATACGAGATGTTAAGTTAACTATAAAATTATAATGCCAATCTGAGATCTAAATGAAACCTGAATGTTCCTTTTTTAAATGTAAATGATAATTCATTCAGTTTAATAACTTGGAGCTCATTTGGAATGAGATAACGAGGGCTGGGTTTGCGTTTTTTGTGATGTAACCATCTGTCATTGCTGTGTAAACTCAACACTGCCTGCAAAAAACAACAGTCCTAAATCAAGATGCACTTTTCTGGAGCTTGTTTCCTCTAGGCTAATAGGGTCAGAGCACTAAAATAGTGTAATTTGTGACATACTCCAAATGCAATCCCAGACAAGAGGCCTCAAAAAGCCTTTAATGGCAATACTCTGTGTGTGTGTGTTTTCTGTTGATATAATCAGACTTAAAAAAACATGACTTTGTGCAGATACTGATCCTTTTTTTAATTTATATTTTTGGGTGCAGGGTGTTTCTATCAATCTCTTTCAGGCGTGAATATATTTGAAATGTTTAAGGGCATTGAAGCTTGCTTTCCTTGTAACCATGAATAAAAAAAACATTTAAGGGCTTATCGCAATTTGCAAGTTCTACACAGTTTCTTGATCTCACTAAGCATGTCTCACATTTTCCAACCCTTCTCTGTTCTTTACTATTCATGCCTGAAATTTTAGCGTGCACCCATCACACTGCAGTTAATGGTGTTTGAGGCAAGATTTGCAGTATAACCTACCAGAATGATTCATTGTTTGTTACTTTATAGGCAACTTTTAAATAAGAAATATTAAATCACAAGTTATTATTATTATTAAAATAATAATAATAATAATAATAATAATAATAATAATAATAATAATAATAATAATAATAATAAAACATTGCTATCAATCCTCTGTAGTAAGGTCAAGTAAGCTTATAGAACCACCCAATATAGAATTCAGTTCATTCACTACAAAGGACAGGGACATGTATAGTTAAAATGTAAGTGTAAATTAAGCAATTTGTCAAACTTGACCTGCTTTTCAGTGTCCTTCTTGTAACTGGGTGGGCCAATATTGACGGAAATGGTTTCCGCCTCAGTAAAAGCATCTGTTGGCTTGTGGTTAGTGGTTGGTGAGATACTGTTAAAAAAAGTATCTTTCTAAATAACCATAGGCTTGCTCAATGTACTGCTGTTTGTGATGGTTTGCAGACTGTTATTGGTTGGGATGAAATTGCACCATCAACCCTGTTCTGTGTGGGCCACAGTGTTGTAAGTTTTTTAAGTATCTCTAGGAGTCAGGAGCTACTAGGGTCTATTGTAGGAATGGATTGATTTCCTTTCAAGTTTTTGGGCAGTGTTACACAGTGTCTTTACACAATGCATTTGAAACTGAGTGTGAATGTATTATCCCATTGTGGTTCCTTATTTTTGTGTTGTCAGAGACGAAGCATTCATTCGAATCGGAGCAATTTAGGATGTGTTGCTTTTTAGTGCATTGATCTCTGTAGTGTTGCATTGCATGTTGTGCTCTTATCTTTTCAACACCACTCTGTGTAACAGGATACATGGTCAATTAGTAGTGGGAATATAGGGGAAGTGACCCAATTAAACCCACCAATATCTAAGTTTTACATGTTTTCTTATAAATATGTGATTTGTTTTCACAATAAAGTGGTTAAATTGACTAAATTAAATTAACTTATTTAATTGCAGAAGTGAAAAGTCCAGAGTGGGCTTATAAGGTACATGTGTACCCTTTAAGCCCACATGTGTCCCAAATAAGCCCACAAGAGTTTTAACAGTAAATACTTCAAATTGTATTGATTAAGCACTTAATATTTTATAGATTATTTAATTCATACCTCAAATAACCAACCTAACCAATTTAAACTGTATTTTTATATTATCTGAGACTAATTTCCATCACATGGCATTGTTGCACTTATAGAGGTTTGCCACCCCCCACCCCCCAGACCCGCTCTCGTTCTATAGGCAAATAATTGGAAAATATCAGTATCTGACGTTGTTACATGAATGTTGGTTATCGGTATCGGCCCAGATCATCCCTACTTTTGACTTCACCAAATACTGAGCCGGTGAAACACAACCCCATTTTCTCTGGCCTTAGTCGCAAGTGCCAAGGAAATATCTGAGGCATGACTGTCAAAAATGAAAACTCTTGGCAGTCCCATGTCAGAGATCTTTGGCAAAAACAGCTTCTCAAAATACTCTTGAAAATTATTCTTCTCTGTCCATCCGTGACCCGCACGAAATTCTCAGCAAGCTTCCATCATGTTATTGCAGTCACTATAAGTTTTTCTCTGTCTACCCATTTTGTCCCCATAATGAAAATAAGGTAAGTTGTTAAGTTCATGAATGAAAAGGATGTATACTGACTAATATTAATTAATTTAAGGCTTTTTTAATATGAGGTACAATGGGTTCTGAGCTTAGTGAGCTTATTAAGAACAACAGTGGTCCATGGGAAATTAACCTCAATAATTTTATATTAAGTTAATGTAAACATGTAATATCTTTATAATAAATAAAATACATTATTCTTTACAACATTCACTATGTTTATTATTGTTGGTAGAACAAATGAAATAATTATTCTACTTTAAAGCCATGTGCTAATAGGCTTTTCATGGGCGCTGTTCCTTTTAATCCCATATGACAAAAACAATTACATTTTAAGATTATAATAATTGATAGAACTTTAAATATTGTTTTACCTGAAGAAGCTTCTAAAATGTTTTGATTTACTATGGTCATCAACAGTTTTCCTCAATTTTTGTTGTTTGACTCCATCTATCTGTGTGACACGACAGGATCAACTTTGTGCATTTGCTCTGAAACAGATCGTCCTTCCAATATTTACTGTCTTTTTTTGTGTTTCAAAATAAAAGAGCAAGTGGGCTTATATGGTACGTGGGCTTCACCTTTAACCAGCTTCTCTTTGGTATTTTTATATTTTTTTGGGAAGACAAAGTTGTGTCTATTGACTCCTCCACATTGTTGCAGACTATGAAAGGCTTTTAGACTATTTGCTCCCACTTCCCATGGTGTCCTATTTGACGTGCTATCGGTGGCCTTTTCCCTTACAGCCTCAAAGAGCAGGCCTTTAAATTATTGTTATGCGTACTTGTGCTCCATTAATGTGATTTGCCTTGGATAGTGCTTTCGAGTGCTACTTAATTAAGTCCAGGGGCTGACACAAAGTCATCTCAGGGTAATTAATCAGGCCTGCTAATGGACAGTATTACATTTACTAAATTAAGCTTGTCACCTCTGTGGTTGGACACTGGCTTTAGGGATTTGCATACACATTGCCCACCCTTCTCGAAACAGCTCAAGGCACTTTTATTTACCACGCCCTTTTAAGAATATAGATGTGGTTGTATTGAGAAAAGGTGGTAGAGTGCTCAGTAAACACAGGGGGAAGAAATGTGTTTAGATTTAGTTTAGATTTCTGTTTGTACTTTTTCTGTTTTTGTTTACAGTAAATAACTAATTGTACCCTGGTCCTACTGTTCGCATGATTAGACTCCCATAATACCCTGCAGCATTCTTTATACACTTCGGCCAGTGACAACTTCATTGCTTCATTTTGTGCTGAGAACAACACGGTTTGAAGCATCCCAAGTATATTCACTCTGTAATGTAAAACTGCTTCTTACCTGAATTAATCATTCTGTATTCATTGCCAGGATGTAACACACAGCTCCATGAATTTGGAGAGAAAACAGTAATATGGTTTCAAAGAGCAGGCCTTTAAAGGGGCAAAAACATAGATATTGGATTCACATTGCTGCATTTTATAATGGTATTGTGCAGGCTACCCATTTAACAAGTTTAATGTGGGAAGCCTTGCTAAACGCACTCCCTGAAACCATGGTTACATAAACCAGCTTGGTAAAGACTTTGCAAGTATGGTATCACAGTATGCCTGCTTTTGCGTTTTGTTTTTCTTTGTTTTGAATTTAAAGTGTGTTGAGAAACACGGACCAACTGGAGAGTGACCACACATGGGAGGCAAATGAGGAAGTTCACTGTAAAGCCAACAAGCAATGTTTTCAACCCTTTCTCTTTAGGAAAAACAGACATCATGATTTAAAACTTCAAAAATAAAACAATGCTCTCCTTACAAGTAATCCTGATTATAATTATTGTTGTTGTTTGTTTCACCCTCAAAATATGTTTAAAGTTGTTCAGTCACTACATACCATTGTGTTTAACAACTACGAAATAAAAACTGTACATTTATATCTCAAACTGGGGCAAGACAAAAGCATATGTAGAGAGCACAGGTTGTATAGACACAATGATCACTTCTCGCTGTGTCTGCTGAAATGCATTGCCATGAACTAGACTAGCTGGAGGATCTATGTATTGCACACTAGTTACACAAGACAACAGTCACATGCATTTCTCAACCGGACACTTATTTTTTTAAATCATTATTTGTCAAGCAATATGTTGCCTTTAAAAGGTGGGTGTTTCCCTGATCAACTCTATTCTGGACTCTTGTGTGAAAAGGGTGTTTACTCGCGGTGTTATTTCTGTTATAATGATTAGAAACCTGTTTGTTTTCCCACAGAGATGCATCTCACCAAATGTATTGCTCTGCTGTTGCGCTGTGGTATCTCACAACTCTGTTTTTTAGGGCCACTCCCTGTATTTCCAGAAAACAAGATAGCGCAGGCACTTCCCTATTTTTGTCAGATGCTAATTTGTCTCTCTCAGAATTGTATCTGTCTGATGTTTAGATTTTAAATTAAAGAGAAAGTGTATGTGAAGGACAGCTCACAGGTTTGGGCTTTTAAGATATGAAGGTTAAAGGGGCACAGAGCATCATGGGAGTGTATTCTACAGCCTGGAATACATGAGCACACAGTAATGGTGTAGGCTAAGGGGAGCAGGATTATCAGTATGATTTTGTTCAGGGACTGTAGTAATAATGGTAAAAAGGGACAGAGAAGGCATTGATCTGTGTTTGGCAAAGGATTGTAAGATCATTGTCACCAATAGGTCTTCGATAGTATGATGGACCCCACTGCAAACATGCCAGCAGGACTGCATATTGAGTAAATATTATTCTTAGTGTAAGAAAAGGTAAGAAAATTCCTATCTGTAGTCCTGCCATGTGTGGAACATGATATCTACACAAGTACACCATGAAGATGGTACTTTTAGGGACATTTACTCTCTTTTTGCTTTTGAACTCTCTGACAGCTACTCTTGGAGAGCCCCTGACCCACTCCTTTTTAAGTCTTTAACTGAAGCCTCTTCTGTTCTCCCTGCCTTCCGCTTCTATGGTTATTGGTGTCTTGCGATGTGACAATGGCTTGATTGGGCCTTCTCTGTTATGCTTTACTGCCCTTTGTGAAGCTTCTTCCAGTAGTGCTTATCACGAAAACCTGCTCTCTAAATAAACACTACAGTAGTGAAGAGAAGAAATTGTCAATCAGGTATAGTCGGTTGAATTTGGCCATGTCACATTTCTCACCTGTGCCCTCACAAAGAATGCTTCTTTAACATCCATTGTTGAAATCATACTTTACTAACACATCAAAATGATGGCAAGTTCCCCACAACATTGCTACGGTTTCTAGCATTTGGTATATGTTTGTTGTGTTTTGGTTCAGAGGGGCAGTGCCACCTACTGCTCAACATTGATTACAGCAGCAATATGCTGTTTTTTTTTGTTTGTTTTTTTCAGAGGCCTAGGGTCATAAAGGCAAGCCTATATTAACAAAATGATAACTGCCAAGGTCATACTGTATGTTTGTATGTGTACTTGCTCTTATTGGCTGTAGTGGATTAACTAGGTGGCTAACATACAAATGATTTGTTTGGTTTGGGAATGCAGGAACCAGAATGAGTAACCCATAAGATTATTTTTAAATCCTCACAAAATATGTGAAAACAAAACACTTCCTCAGTTTGTCCTGATGGGACCAAAATTCAAAATATTCACTTGTCCGGGCTTATTTATTTTTACAGTTTATTTATTTTTTCTTTACACAGTAATGGAATTCCAGCCCTGATTAGATATTTCAATTTTTATATGGATTTCTTTTAAAGTCTGTTTTCTGTTTTATCTTCATACATTTGGTGTAATGTTGTTAAGCCCTGTAATCTTCACAGCATCGCACAGCTTGCAAAGTTCCTCAGTAAACTTTAGTTGAGGCAATAAGGGAAACAAACATCTTCAAACCCAGTCTGTAACTCTTAGGTTAAAATTAGTCTTCAGGGACCAATTTGCCAACTACAGTGCGTAGATCAGTTTGTGTTTAACAGCACATTTTAGATATTTTTGACAGTTTATCTTTGTGAATAACAATGCACTGCCAATACCATTAAATAGTCTGGAAATGGGTGTAGCAAGACAGATTAATTATTTCTATGTATTATTTATATGGCATTTTCTTGATGTGTATGGATCAACTTATATAGTCTATTTAGTTTAGAGCTTTTACAGCAGCGATAGAGTATAATTTAGGATTAAGTGCATTATAAGGCCCCACTTTTGTTAATTCACTGATGAGACTATTATCAATGTATTGAGCAGGTCTCACTGGCAGTTAACCCACACCTTGAATGAATGATATCTATTCCTAGCAGAAATAATAGACAAAACAAATCTGATATCATAAGTAAAGCTTGTTTTTAAGAGACTTGGAACCAATCAATATCAGCCATACATACAGTCGTCTGAAGTTTTGACTTTTTTGACATTTTTTGAAAACCATCATATTTGTTAGTCATGACTGGATGTTTTGTTGGTTTGTTTTGACTACAGGTGATTACATTAATGATTACATTGCCTATACTGCACTTTGTCATGTTTGTAATTCAATGTTTCTTATGTAAACTTTAAGTTGTACTGGATACGGGGGTTCTGCATAAATAATATAGTAATCTCAGTCCTTCATCAGCGAGAAATAAGCTTTTGTAGAGTGTGCAGGGAAGATATACAATTATGATTCTTAAAGGACACATTCTCATAACCATTTACAAGTACAGGAAAATGCATGGGCTGAGAATACAGGAGAATAGCATAGCAAGTTATGATGTTATGTGAAACTGCAGTAGCTAGCAATACAGGAAACAAGTTCATAAGGAGTGTATTAATCAAGAAATGAATAACAGGAAAATGTAGACAATTTAAATTACACATTGCTAGGGGTTAGACGGAGGTAACTCCCAGCCCAGCTCTCCAAGTAAAATGCTCGGTTGCAGCAGGAAAAAACAGACGCGCACGTATTACGTTTGGGAGCACCTTATACTATGAGATAGTGTGGAACCCTCCAAAGGTGGTAAGCAACCCCAGGCTATCCACTGTCCTGCTAGTGCCTGTATTCGGATGCACAATGACTGATAGCCACTCAACTTGGGTGAGACACCTGACCCACCCCACGCCAGCCTTTATCTGCATTTTGCCCTGTGCCGTGTTCGCACTGCTGTATGTATCTGTACATATTTGAAATTCCATTTCCCCCTACAGCCGCCACTAACTTGGACTCGGAGAGCAAGAGAACGGCCCACTTCAGATCGTCATGGCAACAGCATGTGAATGTGTTCAGCTCCTCGAGTAGGCCGGAGTGTGTGGAAGAGCTGCATCAGGAGGCACAACTCAATCTCCAGAGCTTGCTGCAAGGTAGGAGGATGCTCCTTTTTCTTTTTTTTTTCCCCCTCCTTCCATTCATTTCTCGCTCCGTTTTGTCCCCCTGTTTATTCCGCCGCCCCCGGGTGAATGCGAGGAGCCGTGGTGGTGGCGGGAGTGGGGAGGGGGCATGCCTTTCAACCCTTCTGAGTCTGCAAGCCCCCCACCCCCCCGTCCCTTCCATCTCTCTCCTTCTCTTTTTGATATCTCTCATCATTTGGAAAGCCTTGTTTTTTTAATTCTATTGATCTGTTTAATGATTTACTTATTGGTGCTTAAGCCCAGAAAGAGCCTCAACATGTGTCTCCTTTTCTCCCTCTGTGGAGGTGTTTTGGTTCTTTACCAGGTAGATGATGAACGTGGGGATGGTAATGAGGGGAGGGGAGTAGTCAAATATGCTTAACTGTTTTCTGCCTTTATCCGGTAAAGAATTCCTTCACTAGCAGGCTGATGATATTCGATATGTCGGCATCTGATCTGAGTGATGTGTGAGAACTACTGCTCTAGTTAAAATGAGGGATGTGCGCTTCGTAATGTTTACCTGATTTGTTACTTCCTTACATTTGCCTGTGTCTTCTCTTTTGTGCACCTAATTGTCTCTATATCCATACACCGTCTACATATGCATACCTTATGCCTGCCTGCTAATTGTTTCCCGTACCTAGTCTTTGGTTTACATATGTCAGTTAACACGTCCAAAATAACTCCTTTTCAAGGAGTTTAAAAAAGGTATGACTTTTCATTAATCTTTTGAATCTATTGCTTTTATCAGAACTGGGATACACAATAGATACTTAGGTGCTTGCCAAGCCTTTTCAGTCTTTCAAAATTGTCTTTAGTTCTTCAAACTGTTTTCAACTGGGTCTCATTCTTGTCAAGGTCATAGGTCACAGTGTGGTGCCTATCAATTTACAGTAACTGTGGAAGGCGAACCAGTAGGAAGCTGAGCTGGATAAAATAGCACTGGTGTGCTTTGTACCAAATGTTCCTAATTACTGGAAAGAACTCTTACAACATCTCTTTATTTGTGTAATAACACTAAATTGCCCTATTCCTTATTATCTTCTTTGTGATTTGGTGCTATGTGTGTGTTAGATTGCCTCTATTATTAATTGGTTCAAAATAAAGCACCCCTCCTCTCTGCTTAATGGGAGATGTTGTGAGCGTTACACAGTTCACATTGAAAAAGTCCTTCACTGGTGAGCATTGTAAGACTCACACAAAGAATTAACTAGCACTCAACAGCTAAACATGTAATTGATTGACCATACACCTTCTTTCTCAAAACTTACAACAAAATAATTGTTGAAAAACATTTCTGTACCAATGTAACTTGCTCATGAAAAAAACAAAGTGAAGAAAAACAAAATGCGAACAATTAGAAAGACAAATAAAGAAGGCACTGAAAACATAATAAACGGAGTAGGGAAAAACCTCACTCTAGAGGGTTGGAAAGAGGTAAGAAACACAATAAAAGAGAAATTCGGATGTCATAAAACTGCTCCTTGAATTCTCCTTCTGCCATTAAATATTGAAATTGTAGTCTTTATCTCCCTGTACCAGAAGGGTGTCCCATTGGGTGTAAAAAATGTCAGGATGTGACTGTTACTATGGTTTAACGAGTTACTATAGAGGTATAGTTCTCTGTATGTGTAGCTACAGAGCATGCAAGAAAAACTTAATGAAATGTTAGATGTTAGCCATATATGGAACAGTAATGTTGTCTTGTGTGGTTACAGAGACATACCTACTTTGTGTGATGGAGGATATCCACCATTGTTTGCAGGATTACATCATATACCTAATAAATTGTTTGTTTGAATTCCAAAAAGTGCCTTTACTTGGATATATGACATAAACTGGTTGAGTACAGCCATTACACATGCGATTGGGTTTATGTCTGGTGTCTGTCCACACTGGGCACTGTTGTGCTGCCCCTGTAGCTCCACCAGCTATTTTCACCACAAATATGTGTTGTCTGCACTCTATTTTATTCTAGAATAAGCTGATGATCTCTTCAAACCTGGGTTTCTCTTTTTCCCTGTATTTACTTATGCAGTCTCTGTTATTGAAACATAAAATTAACTAAGAAACCAACCTACTTAATGATGAACTCGTCAAAGTTGTGAAGGAACATATTGATTTTATAGGAAAGGGAGGGATACCAGACAGCTATGAAATTTTAAGTGGTTTTACTTGTTCAAAGAAACAAGCTTCGGGTCTGAGTTTGGGAATTAGACTAATATGGTGTCCACGCTTAGAGCATGTTTACTTCTGAGGTTTCAGAATTCATATATATTTACATGTGTGATGTAAACTGATAGATATATGTATGACACATATGTAAAGAGTCATTCTGTGTTGGGTAGTGAAATCTTAACATACAGTCTTAACTATTTATGGAGGGTTTTGTGGTCTCTTGCTAAATATGAACATGTACCAGCGTAACAGCAAAAAAGAAAAAAAACAGTTGTTGGAATGGGTGAAGGCTATTGTATTAAATTCCCACGTTGGGAGGGAGTGTTGACCCATTTTAAAGAGGACTTCTTGTTTGTGGAGAGCTTATTATTGAAAAGCATTACATGGCATTATTACGCATCATTGAGGCCCCACAAACCAAAGACCTGTCTGTCTTCTGCTTGTTCAGATGTAGAGATATTTGTCTCATTAGTGTTCAGCTGATGAGACGAGGCCTCGGCTGATCTTGATGGGTCGAGAGAATGCCAGTCAGCAAAGGTGTTACAATAAAAAAAAAAAAACGGCAGTGCGTGGTGAATGCTACAGGATTCAAACCTGTTTTACTTCTCTGTGGATTAGATTTTTCTGACCTGGTGAGTGGCTTGTTTTAAGTTAGTTTTTTAACAATATAAAAGTGCGATGCAACCCTAAATATGTCTCTTGTATATCACCACACTGCAATTTAGAATAAGTGATTCTTAACTCAACTGAACTAAGACTTAATATTGGGCTACCATTCATTTATTGAGTTTAATAAGTCAAACATCAGTGCTGATCTTAGTCTGTAAAATAAAAAGCTTTGTGTTTTTTGTTTGTTTGTTTATTTTTTAGTTTTCATATTTTCCACATGATAGAGTGATTTATATTCAATATAAAGCTATACCAAAATCTTAAAATAAAGACATGCTGTTTATATATTGTATTTATTATACGTTTTTATATACTATTGTCAAAGCTTATTTTCAATTTCTACTATGCGTTATGTGAGGCCCACAGATAATGTCCTTATCTCTCCAAACAGTGAACTCACAGATTTGTGGAGAAACCTGTGGATTGTCTTTCCTTTGAATGAGCTCTGCTTTAGCCTTCAGCTTATAGCATTCAATACAAATCCCATTAATGTTTAGAAACTAATGAGAACCAATTCTTGGGCAATTAGGAGCAGTAGTATTGCTGGTCGAAGAAACATCAGAGTTATCTGTATATTTATATATATACATTTTTAAAAGTTACTTTGTACACAGTGCAAATTGGAAAATCCTACACTTATTGAAGAAAACGATAATCTTGAACTGTTGTTGAACTGCATTCCTTTATTACATTATATCAGATTCTTTGGGAAATCTGGCCCTGTTGTTTTATAACCTCCTTCCTGGAAAGGCTTCAATAAGTTTTATTAGGAAATCATAGAGGGTTTGTGACATTAATCTGCTGCAGAACAGGAAAGTTACAAGTACTGATTCTCATGCTGTCGGCTCTGGGTGAGCATCAGGCTACAGTTAAAGAAGAAGCCAAGGAAATTAGATGTGAACTTCTGAGGCCTGAAAAGGGGAGATGCATGAATGAGTTGTGAGTCACACCCCTCTCTCTACTTTGCATTTAATTGTGGCACGTTGTGTCAATAACACAGTGAGGCAAGACAAACAAACAACAACTGGCCAGTCCCTCAGGACAAATGTTGTGGGAAACTACATAGTGGTAAAGCTTTCCATATTAGATTAACATACGTTGTATTGCATTGTTTAAATATATTCAATATGTTTTAAGGAAAAAAAACAATAAAAGCTATTTGCAGATTTTTTTTTAAGACTGTGAGAAATCTGATGTGTAAGGATTCCACAGGGCCAGAGTGAATCAATAAGATTACAGGACCAAATATTTAACTTTTGAAACCATTTGTATCTCAAAATTAGTTAAATACATTATATAAGTATTTTCTTTATGAGACATTGTATGATTCACTAAATCAGCAGAAGATAGAGTTGTCATTTCATTTGGGTGTATTTTACTTATGCCGATCTCTATGACTGTAATACACGTAGTTACCAAACTCAAAGGAGACACAGTCACCATCTGGTATTTTGTTTATATATATTTTTTTTAATTGCTATGCCTTAGCTACAATTAAATATTTTCAGCAGTGTCCTTATTATATGCAAGACTAGACATATGCATTGGAACTGTCAGATTTCCCTAGAACATGTGGTAGTAATATATACTACTGGTTTTCTCCAAAAGAACTGAAACAGAAGTCACATTGAACATTTCAACAATTACCCCAACCACTCCCCCAAAGACAGTCTGACAGAACTGCCAAAGCTAGAATATTTTGTCCTAAACCAGTACAAGACACAGGTTTTGCAAAGTGACCTAGGGATTTGCTGGGCCTTTGTTGACTCAAGTGGTGTGCTATTGTTTTCTGCCCCCCAATATCACTAGGCAACCAGGCACCAGGACTTTGGCATCCATATTTTCCCAGAACACAAGTTCATTTTTCCCAAACCGTCTGAGGGATAGGAACTAGAGAGACAGACTTTGAGTTGGGGGTGGGGGGTAGAAAGTAGGAGGGGTTGGGGTGGGGGTAGGGGTCTTTTACTCTGGGGTGGGGTGTAAGAAGTGAAATGTTAATCTGGGGGTTTACAAGGCCCGGAGGTAGCAGAGTTTGTTCTCACAGAGATAACCCCTTTCATTGCACCTTTTACAAACTAGTGTGTGACTCTCGGGTTTGTCTCTGTCTTACATATCCCATGAAGACTTTGAGGAGCAGCTTTATGACCACAAAGTGACGGGGCAGACTTTCCGCCATCCTTCTTCTCAGAGCTCTGAGGACACGTCTCAGAGCAGGTCTCCCAGAGCAACAAGCAGCAAGAGGACTGAGTTTGTCTTTTTGGTAAGTTGTCTCCAATGGCAATCTCGGCTTAATACTTAGGTAGCAGCTGCTCATTTCAGTTTGTCTGAATCATTTGTTGACTTATTTAGGGGGGTTAGATTGAATACACTTGCAGGCAAGACCAGGATGTGTCACACTTCTCTTTGTCTGAGAGAATGGAATTTGTTTTTTTAAACTTCTCAACATGAAAGGCTTGTGACTAATGGTATTTTACACAAGTTTATATGTTCTATGCTTACAAAAGCACTAGTAATGTGATGATGTTTTATTTTACAAATAAAACTATTCATTTTAAGTCAGACATCTCAGAGAAAACTAACGTGCAATTCTGAATGTTAAAAGTAATTTTCAAAAACTGACTGGACAAGAGTATAGACAAGTGGCAAAACATACTTGTTCTTTTTAATGTAATGCTTGCAAATCTTTTAACAGAATCAGTTTAAGAAAAACAATATAATCTGTATAGGATAAAAAATAAAGTAAGACTGCATACGGGGCTCTCAGTGAGACAGTGCAGCCTGTGGAGTAAGAAGGGATTCATACCGTAGACTGAGGTTCATTCTGAAAACCGAAATAAATCAAGCCTTAACAAATGCCTCCGCTTCTGTGTTCATAAGCATAAGAGAAAACCAGAAGTAAACAAAGCTTGCTTTCTTTTCAAATAAAATACAATGTTTTACTATTTGGGGATACTCAAAAAGAATCAGATTAAGACAATGTACGTTTCAATATTATTTTTTGACTAAAAAAATCAAGACCTACAGCTAAACATCATGCATGTGTCTCTTTTGATTGGCAGCCGGCCGTGAAGCAGGTGTGTGAGGATGAAACCACAACAGTAGGCATCCGCCTGCCAGAGACGAACCCCAGTTTGCCTCACACTCTGGACAAGCATCCCACCACCTGGAACCAGGCAACCGGGCTCCCGGGAGTGGAGAAGACTAGCTGGAACCTAAGCCGATCGGTCAAGGCCCATGTGATTCCCATTAATGTATCCGGTACGTCATATTTCTCTCTCTCTCTCTCTCCCTCACTCTTTCTCTGTCTCTCTGTGTTCTTCTCTTTAGGCCATCTCATCCCCACTCCGTTTCAGTCTTTCACAAACTGACCAATAGGTCAGTGCGGATAGATAACAGCTGTCTTGCAACGGCCTCATTTGTAGGTGCTGTTTTTTTTTTCCCTTAATGTGCTGAAGAACAGGTAGTGGTTGCCATGGCAACGCCCAGCTATGACTTGCGGAGACCGTGGGAGGCTGCACACATTTTTCTTTTTTTCTGAATGAAGCAGGCTCACAGGCTCAGGCACTAAAGATAACAAGGGTTTTTTCTTTCCCTAGGAAATGCATGAGGCATTTCATTTATCATAAGCTTTTTAAGCAGCATTTATGTAAACAATCGGGAAAGACCAAGCTGCAATTTGACCCCTTATTATGGCGCCCATGATGGATACATGTATTTTTTTTAAACCCAGAAGTAGAGGAAAGCAACACCACATGTATAATTTCTTTAAGATTCAAAACCTACCTAACCTTGATTAATCTTTTAAGTGTTTCAAATTGTCAAAGTGTATTAGATGTTTTATGTTATTGATTGGAGTCTGTTGAACAGAATTGTAATGGACATTTGTTCCAACACTTCCATCAATAAATAGATGCTTTATGGCCTATGTCCTTCTAATGAAAATTACTATTACCACCTCTACATTTCCCATAATCACAAGTAAAAACTTCCTACTATGGATAGTTTTAGTAATGTATTTTCATGTGTGCTTTAAACAATGACAATAAGTTGTACGACTTCCCATTCACCATATTCAAATAATATTTTTAAACTACATATAGGACAGTAATTATGACTAAGAACAATTTTCCTATCAAAAATTAAGTAGACCTGCAACTGAAAGATCTAGTAATAATGTAACCAGCACTTCATTAATTCTTCATCTTCAAATCGAAAAGGATAATAAAGTATGGGATTAAAATGGACTGTTTGCCCAGAAGGCAGCCTACATAAAGACTGCTAAGCAAAATGAACCGATGATTAAAAAATGAAAATATGTTGGGTCCCCAGCTGTGTGTGACCAGTTTCTGCACAATAATGTGGCATTTTAAGTTGCAGTTTGTCTAATAGAAAGGCAAAACAAAAATGTTAGACAAATGTGTTCAATTACTTGGCACAGACATCCCTGAAGGCTATATGTAAAATAGATTCACAACAAACATATTTATACAGAATACACCCTAAACTAGATCTAACATCATGCTTCCTGAAGTCACTGTCCCTCTCATTCTTATTTCTGCTGAATTTCAATTTACACCAGAACTAACAAGATCCATAGACATCTCTTATTGAAGTCTCAAGCATTAGTCTAAGTCTCTCTCAGATTGAGACATATTTCTGTCTTAATTCAGGACAGAACTTTGATAAGCATGCCTGTGAGCTCCAGTCCCTTTTTAACACTGAGACTGCGGTCAACCCAAAGACTATCCTAAGAAGAAGACGAACCATTATTGGAGTCCCTGACCTCACTCTACAGCACCAAGGTGACACGATAGGGTACACTGTAACTTGTTAAAGCAGAGGTCTGCAATACTGCTCACAGAGCCAAAGGTCTTCTGTTGTTTAGTGCCAGATGGGCTCTGAATTATGTAATTGGCCCACGTATTTACTTCATTAGAATGTTTTCCTGTTCTGGGCTCATTAATAATTTAAAGTTACATCTAAAGCCTGTAGGATTGTGGCTCTCCGGGGGTTGCAGACACCTGCCTTAAAACCTAGTCATAATTGCACCATGTTTAGTCTAACATTTTAGAAACCTTTCTTTTGATTGGGTTTCCTCTTTATCTCACTATGAAATGCTTTTCACAGAAGCTGCCTGTGTACACAAGCGGGAAGAGAAACCCTTGTTTACTTTAGTGCCTTATATATAACATTATGCATATTTGTTATAGTGTCACATGAACTGTTAAAGGCATTTGAGCCTGCTTTAGCTCAACCTGTTGCATCATGTTTGAATTTATGGTAACTGTGTTGGTCTTCAAATGTATTGGAGTTTCCTTTGTTAATAAGCGGAGTAGAGAGTTTAGGGTGGAAGCTCATCAAAGTCTTTGGGACATTAATTTGAAGCACTTCCCAAAATAAAGATATGGAGAACAAAACAAATATTTATTTCCTACCTTTCCTCATAAAGTTGTTTCCTTAACTTTTATTAAAGCTCCTGGCATTATATTACATAATATCTAAATATGAATATTAACAGTAGTCTAGAAGGTCAATGTCCTTGTTAACTAAACAATTAAACAATGTCTGTACACAACTGTTGTTACTTAACTTATATTTGTAAATATATTTGTATCTGTCTACCTCAACATGGTTTTCTTGTATAATATTAATTTCAGATCTCAATACTTTTTAAGGTTTGTCACTATGTACAGTATGCCCACTCTTTAAGTGAATAAGAGATATATGTACTTTATATCTGATTTAATGTGCCACATAAAATAATATGAAGTAGAATTTAAACATCCTTTACTTAAAAGATTTAATAAAAATGTATCAGTGCTCAATACATTGAAATGCCAATTACATTGAGTTTTTTCCATTTTGTATTCTTCAGGTAATGGTCATGCCACCATTGAAGAGACCGTTAGTATTGACCTAACCCAGCAGGTCTGTTCTCAAGGAGCTTTGCATGCCAGGCAGTTATTACCATCTTCAGAAACTGATGGCCACTTACCACTAAGAAAGACTTATAGCGATCTGGAACAAATTTTGTCGCAGTCCCCAGGGAGTCGTTCAGGCATGATGGAGCATGCTACCATGATGTGTGCTAGTCCTTCTTGGAATGGACCAAAGGGCTCCACCTTCTCTCCTTCCTGGAATAATTCCTTCAATTACATGCTGGCTGCCAGTCCAGTTGCCAAACAATCATCCCAACATGAGGGCATACTCAATTGCCCCTCCCAGGGCAGCTCAGGTCTTTCAATGAGCTCAGGGTCGCATTCCAGTTCCTTTGCGTCCATACCTATGGAACCTTCTTCCAGAGCACAGCCCATGTCCAAGAGGGCAGAAACAGAAGGAGCTACGACTAGCCCAGCTCAGGAGAAGAGGGCAGCCCGCATCAATGCTTTCAAGTTCCGCGAAAGGTCCCTCTCCACCCCGACCGATTCTGGCTCCTTTTGTTCCGCAGATAACATCTCCTATGAGCACCGGAGGGAGAACGAGAACTATGCCATTAATTACCCCAGTGCCAGCTCTGAGGACAGTGCCAGTACTGACAACGTTTCCGTAGTGGCAGACCTGAATGGCAGGCCAAGGCAGCGGTCAAGGAGTATCTCGTTAAAGAAGCCAAAGAAAAAGCCTGCCCCCCCTGTGCGGAGTGTGTCCTTGATGAAACACGAGAAAAGAAGCAATGCCAGCTCCTTGACCAAAGATGGGAGGCCTAAGAGCCTTTTCCTTCCCAGGGATCATGATATCTTGCAGAATGACTTTCAGACTGCCTCAGACTTCATAAATTCCAACACGTTAAGAGGTGACAGGGACCTGCAGAGCAGCATTATAGTGGAGAGTCAATCAGCAGAAAGAGAAATTGATATGACCTTCCCGAACCACTGGCAACTAAGTGATTGGAAATCCAGTGACCCCTACAGATCTTTGTCTGGCTCCAGTACTGCCACAGGCACGACCGTGATTGAGTGTATGAAAGTGCGTGGCAGCTCCGAATCACTCAATTCTCCGTCCAACTCTCGTGCTACCTCACCTTCCCAGCTCTCGATGGAAGCAGAATCCAAAATCTCACCCTTCAAACCCCCGGGTTTGATGTCTCCCTCCAGTGGGTACTCAAGCCAGTCTGAAACTCCAACTCCAACCATTCCAACCTCCTCAATCACTGGCCCTTCCCCACTGGGCTGCAAGATGAGACCCAAAATCCCAGAGAGGAAGTCCTCATTACCGGCCGGTTCTGTGAGAGAGAAGGGTGCACGATCAAGGCTGTCCTTTGAGCTGCCCCTCACACCTCACTTGGATCTGTCATCTCTCAAACCGAAGCCGAAAGCCAGTCGCCGGCACTCTGACTCATCAACTGCAAACAAGCCCAATCAGAAATTGAGCCCCAGCACAGCGGTAATGCCCATGGTGACTCAATCAGACCTGAGGTCCATTCGGCTTCGGTCAGTCAGCCGCTCGGAGCCAGAGGACAGTCCAGATGGGTCTTCTGACATCATAGAAGAGGAATATTGCCGGGAGCAAGTCATCACCCCACAACCTAAAGTTAAGCCACCTGTGGCTGTAAAGCCTCCACTGCCAAAAAGGCCTCTGAACCTGATGCTCAAGTCCCCTTTGTCATCTCCCCTTGCTTCCGAGTCCCCACCCTCTTCTCCGAAAGACAAGATCTTACCTGTAGGAAACATCTACAAGGTGGTTAAAAAGCCCAAACCTAAGAAATCCCAATCCCCGGTAAGTCCTAGCAGTGTTCAAGAGTACCTTCAACAGCAAAGCCCTGATGCTAAACAAGGAGCAGACTTTAGTGAATTCCTCCCTCCCAACTGCCAGGACAGGGAAGACAAGAGCAAAACGTTGCCTAACAGAATAATTGTCTCCAGCTTGACTGAATTAGAAAAGAAAAGAACCAAGATACCCCCGCCTGTCCCCAGAAAACCTAATGTACTCCTCTTGCCAGCAAACTCATGTCATGCCAATGGGACGGCGGAAAGGCCTGTTATCACCCTGGACACTTGCCACCATCCTGGAGCTCCACTGTCTGAAGATGTCACTGGCAAACAAGAAAATCAAGTCAAGACGGCTGGTGCCAATGCAAAAGAATGCAATCAGGATCCTGAAGTAAAAGTGCCCTCTGCTGACACTCCAACTGGTAGGTACCTTAACAAGACTGACATGCCACATAACCAGTGAGTCTCCAGATGTCTTCATATGTGTTTGATTAGTATATTTTATATATATTAAGGGAGGCAGAAGTAATAACTTAACTCTCTGTTTGTAAGACGTCTCCCAAGAGAGAATTGGAAACAGGCTCATTTGCACTTCAAAATGTGGACAAAGTGATTGAGGAAAATGGGATTTGTAAACAATGGAGGAAACTGAGACACCTGTGATGTTATGTTCAATTTTAAGATGTCTCTGTAAGACCTTTATCTTTAAGCAATACTTTTAATGTGCATCTTTTTCAAATCTTATTATTTCTGCAGATAATTCACCAGCTGAAATCCTTGAGGACAACAGCCCAAACAATGAGAAAAATGCATTGCGGATAAATGAGGAAGAAGATGATGATGTGTTTGTCCAAGCAACAATCCCACATACCACTGAGGACCTGTTTACTATTATTCACAGGTATTGTGCCTTTCCATCCATAAAATATTAGATGCTAAACTATATGAAAATAAGTTCCCAATATATAGTTCCCTATATTACTATGTTTGACATATTTGTAGGACAATCAGAACAAGAAACACATTTGAGAATCTCAAAATATTATAATATCCCAAACGATAATTGGTTGCTTTTAAAATAAACGACTTCATTATATAAAGAACAGAGTCCCTTTCTGTGTGATGTCAGCGGTGCAATAAAAGGAACAGACTAAGGTAGATCACTCAGGTAA
Source organism: Amia ocellicauda (assembly GCF_036373705.1). Lineage (NCBI taxonomy): Eukaryota > Metazoa > Chordata > Actinopteri > Amiiformes > Amiidae > Amia > Amia ocellicauda. The sequence continues at coordinate 8,352,088 of NC_089859.1, forward strand.
GGTGGGGCACAATTAGAGGTGTGAATGGCATACAGCTGAATGAATATAAATGCCACCATAAACACAGAATATAAATGCATGAATATCTTGTAAAACAACAGGTCTAGCTTGTTCTGCAGTAAGGCTAGGGAATGGAAATGGTCACTTACTCTGTTCTGGGCATTCCCTTGGGAAGCTTCAGCCAAAATGCGTGGCTTTGGCATCTTTGTTTAGCTTTCAGCAAAGCAGTCTGTCTGGTGAGGATATGTTTGAAGCATTTAGTCTTCTTAATCAATATGTGGCTGAAGTTTCATCCAAAGAGAAGTGTAACTGCTGTTGAGAGGCAGCACACATTATGTTTTGGTGTACTTAGTTAATACTACACTTTTTCTGGTGCAATCGCCATTTTCAAATGGACTTGAATCGTTGTTATCCTACTTATGTTAATATCTATTGATAAAGCTTGTGCTGCCTCCTTGGTAAGCAACTTTTAATCTTGAAAGATAAACTTTCCCAATATTTATTTTATGCTTTAGTTAGATTATATTATTTATGTTTTATATTATATTATTATAGCATTTTCATATTCAGTATTCATATTAGTAATTCAGGTTTAAGAACACCTTAGTGTATATTCATAGACTAAACAGCTCAGCCATATCATTCAGTCATTTAAAAAATAAGTATGTCATATCCCATTTAAAAAAATATCTGTGTGAGATATGTGTTCAGGTATTAGGACTTGCACTTCTTGTCTGATGTTTCTTGTCTTAGTACCCATTTTTCCAAATGTTATTGTCTGAACCTTTAAAACCCAGTGTTGTGCCTGACTGTAATTGTCCCAGTAAAGACACATATTTCAATGACTTCTACTTCATGAGGAGGCTGTTTAGGCTAACAAGCTTGCTAATGTTGTATTATCTCTTTGAGCAGGTCAAAAAGGAAAGTCCTGGGTAGAAGGGAACCACCAGATTCTTTCGGCGGCAGACAGAGCTTAGTTTCTCCAGTAAAAAACACTGCCGTCACCCTAGGGAGTGAGTACAAGAGCCTGTCTCTGGGGGGCAGTAGTACCACCCCAAGGTCCAGCTCAAGGAATGAGAATTTCATGGCCTTGCTCCAAAAGAAAAGCAGCAAGCCCAGCCCTGGCACCAGAGTCTCTGCCATGGAGCTCCTGAAAAGCACCAACCCTCTGGCCCGTCGCATCACTGAGTTCTCCCAGTCCGACATTGAACCAGCCGCCAATTCCAAACCACTCCAAGACCACTGAACCTCAACTCCAGGGCCTGTTTCACAAAGATTTCACTGATGGATTCAAACAAATATATATTTAGAAGAGAGTAATCCCACTCTACCTTCCTGATTGGTTAGTGTAAAGGACATGTGATCAAAAGATGGATGTTCATTGGCTCTGCACATGAATGGCAATCCATCAAACTACATTTACCATTATATGTGCTAGAGTGCTTGAATCACAATACAGATGTCAGACACACATTTGCAAATTATCTTATATCCTGGAATAATGTAATTATCTTAAGATGGACCTCTGTTTTTGAGTCTATGCACTCAGACTTCAAGGAAATACCTTTATTATATGGAGACATGGACAGAATACAGTAAAACAAGATTTCTCTGCCAACTTTTACTTTGACAGCTGAATTTGAGCACTCTCCTGGATTCTACATTTCAAAGAATGGACACATGATGGATAATTACACATCTTTTCGATTATATATATATTTTTTTTTAAGTTTGTAAAACAGAATGTGAAAACATGAAATATTTGGAAAACATTCCTCATAGCTTTGTAAACAGGACCCAAAAGCCCCACATTTGAAAAAGGCACTTTCATCAAAATAATGTTTCATTGTAGGATAGGACAATAATCTTAAATTTTGGTTTGATTTAATTTGTAATATATATAAATATATATATATATATATAAATATATATCTACATACATATAAATATTAAATATCTTTAAAGAACTTGGTTTAAAGAAAAGCTATATAAATATAAATATAAATATAAATATATATATAGGTGCACTCGACTTGTAATGTACCCCAAGGGACCAAGGAAATTATTACATTATATATGAAATACCTTGTACCATGATAATAATGAAAATGCTGCCGCCACAATTACTTAAAATATAATTAAACCAGGAAACGTAATTGCCAAACAACATGAGTTGACTATAAACTACATGCCGTCATTTTCTCTAAATTCATATTGGGACCAGTATTAGTTTAATAACATCAACAACATATGAAAGCATACATTTTCAGATTTGTTTGGCGATTTAACTCCTGACTTGTTCAAATTGTCTGACAATCTTTCCTCTGTTTTTCATGATTGTGTTTACTTTTGTTTTTGGTAAGCTATTTTTTTTTTCATGGTGGAATTACATTTATTTTCCCCATTTGAAATATTGTTTATTAATTTACGTTTTTGCTCAATGCTGAGCACTTCTCTATTCTGTTCTTTTCATTCTCGTACTACAGGAGCATCTTTGTTGACATTATTGGCGCCAAACTCCAGCCCACTTTTTTTATTTACTGTCCCAGATGTAAGTTTTATAAAAAAAAAAAAAAACTGCCTAGAATACAATACATTTATGTTTTAAAAGAAATATAAATTACAAATGAGTACGTTTTAACCAGAGTAATTCCCCTTTGAAACCCATGGTATTTAGTTGGGACCTGCCTTTTCAGATATGGTCTCACAAACTCCATTAGAAGCGGAGTGCACCTGTATATATACTTGTGTGTGACAAGGGCTGCCAAAATTGCATAAGTGATTACAACATTGAACTTGGCAACAAAGACACTTGTCACAAATGGTAATGCAAAACAGCTCAAATGTTTAGAATGGAGCTCCACACTGCCTAATGTATGTATGCCGAATATACTTATATCAAAATTCCCCCAAAATTAAAGGGTCATAAGGGTACGAATATTTTGGTGGTAACTGGTGTGCTAGAGATCTGTGTGTCCTTGGTATCAGCTATAGTGTGTTCCAGAGACACTGGGACTGTTTCCATTAGACTGGAGATGTTCCACCTGTTGGCCTACTGGTCAAGTTTTTAGTTTTCTTTTTCAAATTCATGGTAAGCAAAATATATATACAAGGGCTTTTTGTGTTTCCTTGCACTCAGGTGACCCTTTAATTTTTGAGGTGAGTAATTTTCGAGCTTTGTAAAACAACAAGCATCAGGGAGAAGAATGACACTTGCCCTTTTTGATTGAGAGATGACCCTTACAAAATCCTTTCTACTGCACTCCTCTGACCTGCATGATTGTGCGGCACGGGCTGGACAAGGCTTTCAGAGCATCACGGACTCCATACCTGCTGACCTTCAGCAGCTCCTCCTATTCGTCGTTACATTCACTCAACTGTAATACAACCTATGCATTGCAGCTGGACATCGATTTACTTTGAGAAACAGAAGTCATGAGAGGGATATGCATTCATATCAACGACTTGGGGAAAGGCTTCTCGGCAGTTCCTTTACTAATTTATTTTTTTATTGCAATCTTGTTTCTCTTCATTTTTTTTGTTAATTGGGAAACAAGAAGGAATGGAGTCTCAAATAAAAGTTGTAAGCAAAAGAAGTAGCAATTCTTTAGTACGGAAAATTTCCAGTTCTTACTGAAGTCTATTTTTAAAGGGAATGTATGGAATATGGGCCTTGCATTATGGTTTTATTTTGATTTTAAATGTTTGATGCCGGTACAGTGCAACAGTGGTGAGCTAGAACATCTTGCTCTACCTGAGGATGCAATATAGCTCCATCTGGACCTTTCAACACACTTTTCCATTCATGAAACACAGACGAAATGGGCCGCATTCACTGGCTTTCTCTATTCCAACAGAAGCTCCTGGTGCTATCAAGTCTGGACACCACCTTGAAAACATTTACCAACTCAGAAAACAGCTCTTTGGGTTGCTATCGTTTTTGACTATATAACAGCAAGACAATTTACCCTGGATTAAAAAAAGACAAAAAAAGTAATTCAGGTATCCAGTAACTAAAAACAGTGAGTGACGCTTGTTTTAAATATTTAGTGAATGATACAAAAAAAAAGTGTTTGTTTGCCTTGTACTCTGGCGTTAGTGCCTCTGTGTTTTTTAAATGCCTTGGTATTGCACTTCCTTAGCAGAGAGGTTTTTTTATTATGGTTACTATTATAATTATTACTACTCTTAAATGTGCTCCATCTGTATTTTAATCCCTTGTGAGAAGAAAATAACTGTTCTGGAAGAAAGAGAAGCAGAATTATCGTGGAGTGGTGCTTTTGTCAAGAATAAAGAGGCATTAAGGCTCACAGATCACCCTTCTAAGACATACATGACTTCATGCTCTTGAAAGCTTCAGGTAGTGACTTGAATCAGGAATAGCATTTCCACTCCGGTCAGGTCCATCTGTTAAATAGACTGTTTCCCTGCTATTCCTTGTGAAGAGATTTGAGCGATTCTTGCATTTCTTAAAGTTTATGTTGTTTGGAAAGCCTTTCTCTACACTCTATTGCACCACTTACCTTCGCAAGTCATTTACGATTTACGGCTAGTGCAAACAATCCAGGGATTTAGGCATGTAGATATAACCAAGAATTGATTCATTATAAGTGGGGAGATGTGTTCCATGTGTTTTTTATTAAAATCTGATTTTAAAGTGTTGTCTGACTGATTTGAGAAGTCATCCTTTCAAATGCCTTTTTATAAACTCAGAAGCCCAATCGCCACCTGTCTGATCCCTTGCCAGTGGATTTCTTATAATTTTACATAAGCTGAGCTCGATGGGCCTTAATAGGTCTGCCGGGAAGACCTCAGTGCCATTTGTTATTTGACTTGAAATCTATTATGACAGTATTGTAACAGGACGTGAATGAAAGCTAACTGGAAAGCGTTTCTTCACTCGAAGGTGTAACGTACCACGGGCACGGGAACAGGGGAACCCAGTTGCGGTGCTGGTGGGATAGTCAAGACAGGCGTGGATGTGGTTGTGGTCGTGGTCATGTGCAAGGGTCGGGCGATCATGCAAACAGGCAATCAGGGGAAGATCAAAGTCGTGGTCGGGAAGTCAAGCGGGAGGTCAAGGATACACGGTAGAACCAAAGCTAAACAAGGCACGGGGAGACAGCTAGGAAATGTTGTTTACACTAACAAAACTTTGGACTGGATGTACTCCAAGTTCCAGTGGTCAGTCAGAACCAGGAAGGGAGCCAGTGTTTCTACTCCTTGAAAGCCAGCTTGACATCGAGGAGATCACGGTTGCTGATGTCATAGTTGCGCTCCACTGGTGACAGCTTTCGGGAGAAGAAAGCGCAAGGGTGAAGCTTAGGCGGCTGTCCGTGTCGCTGGGAGCTCCCACTCCGGATTCAGAGGCATCCACCTACACGATGAATGGGAGAGAGGGGTCAGAGTGTCTGAGGAAGGGGGCTGTCATAAACAGTGTCTTCAGATGGGCGAATGCGGCAGTCTGTCCAGGTGAAAGTCCGGGGGGATCCTTTAACAGAGAGGATAGCAGATAGCAGATAGCTGTAATTACAGAAAAAACACAGATAAAAGTTGGCAAAGCCCAGGAAGCACTGCAGCTCCTTCACAGTGGGGGTGTTGCGGCCAGTCAGTGACGGCGCTCACTTTCTCCAGGTCCATGTGCACACTGCTGGCATCGATGACGTAGCCCAGGAAGCCCACGCGCTGGCGGTGGAACTCGCACTTCTCCGCTTTGACATACAGTCCGTTGCACAGCAGACACTGGAGCACCTGGCGCACCTGGGAGAGGGAGGAGGAGTAGATCATAATGTCATCAATGTAGACGATGACCGATGAGTGCGTTATTAAAAGGTGCATCTTAAACCGTCTGCAGAGCATGAAGACATTTCTGACTAATTATCAAACACTGGCCTTTCTTCCTTGCCCAAATTAAATTTAAACATTAACACTTCAAATTCTTGGACCAAAACGTGCAGAAACAAATGATGTGTAGCGGGCTAAATGGCCTTTTCACATTCCAAAGCCTAGTTGTGTTTCACAGTAATAGAAAATCCAGATCAGTGTTGCTTTTAATTTGTTTGAACAGAACACTGTCTGACCACTCCACATCTCTGTCTGTAACATACTACTCTCTCTTATTTGTATATTTTTAACTTCGTAGGATTTTGTGCTTGTGTCATATTTTTAACAGTTTCACAGCACATATAAAACAACTCAGTACTAATAATAACAAACTAAGACACACTACTAAAAAGTGGAATATCAAAGAGTCTTCAAAAGTCTTACTTCCCTGCACCTATTTATTATATCTTGCATTTAGGAATGTAGGTTACAGGCAATGTGTTGGAGTTCCCTGAATGGGCCAAGCCAAGCAAAAAGTTTCAAGCCAGACTTCCTTTGGTGGTTTCCTTCAGTTGCCATTTCATTAGGTTCAATTCAGATTGAACTCTCTGAACAAACATATAGGTCTCTAGAGACAGGGATGTGTGTATAGTAATATGATGCACCTTTTTTCTACTGAACATTTTAAGACAAGCTCACAGGGCAATCATGGAGACTTATGTTGAGCTTGTTTGAGATGCATTTTCCTTGGAGTGGATTTGCGAGACATGAACAGGATGTATTGTATTGGAGTTTGTTCCCTTCAGTTTGCTCCATCAAGATAAGCCCACCAGGAAAGTTTACCAGGGCAATCTGCTGGGTGATCTAACATGAGAGGCTTTGACTGTGGTGAGCTTTCGTCTTTAATCCTGATTCTCCTGCACTTCTGAATACCTTCCCTTGCTCTCCCTAAAGTCCCCTGCGTTTTTTAACAGAATACGGTCAAGCATTCTTGGAATTGCCAAGGAAAAAAGGTTACAGACAGGATTGTAATCGATATCAGCCTTTGAGCTGATCTGTGTATGCATTTGGTTTCGGTTGACCAGATTCCTCTTAATTATGTGTCTTCTGCTTCTCTTTCTCCCACATGCTTTTGTCAAATAGGTCAGTTTGGAGTTTGCAATTGGCAGCCACTTTTGTAGTTAATCTCTGCAGGGAATAGATGATTGTATCCAACAGAAAAGGTGTCCTGGGTCTCCCTATATTCCCCTCAGTTTGGTGGTGACAATTTATGTTCACCACAGAGCTGCAGACCCCCATGTGACTAATGAAGCCTGCCTCCCTTTATCTTTAGCTCTGTTGTACACCTTGGAGGACACCTTTTAAAGCTTTTCTTTATTCCCAGTGAAATGTTGTCTGGGTTCAAAATTGGCCACAAGAGGCAAAATAGCCAGGCTCCCACAGAAGGTCAATTCCTCTGTTAATTTGTACTGTATAGTTTCTGAATATTGTATGTTTCTGTCAGGAGAACCCTTTAAAAAAGTGTTGCTATAGTACTGCAGAATGAAAGCAGTGTAAAGTAGTATATTGTACATAGTGCTGTAAGTAATCAAAGCAGGGGTACTAATGAAATATAACAGGTAATGTGCCATAAACTAATCCTGCAGTAGAACTGCAACCAAAAACATGTGGAATGGACTACAAAAACTGAAAAGCTTTAAAATTACTCCCATGGGCTTAACAGTCAAGCAAATTCATATGTACTAAATATCAATGGCATTTTTTTTTCTTATAGGAAAGAAATATTAAAACGCTCCAGCAGTATTAAATGTAGCTGTGACCCTGTAGCAGCTACTTTCTGTCTATGTGATGAAATTATATCATTTAAATAAATTATTTTTCATGCTTAACCCTCCATTGGTTTCTATTTCTCTTAATCTTGTGCAAACTGTGATTGTTATACGAATACAGAGATATTTTGATCACATTAACGGGAATGTTTTATTTTTCAAAGGTAAAAGTTTGAGTTAATATACTGTTACAAATTTGACTCAATAAATCTTTCATATTTTTCTTTATCATCCTGGTGATATGGTGCGGACCCTTGTGTGTTCTTTTACTTTTGTTTTAATAAGGTGTGTTTAGCTCTCACACTTTTGAAGCGATATTCTGTGAAATGACATTCATCTTGTACAGGGACTATTGTATTACTCATGCTGGTTAATTACAAACAATATCAATAAGGCATTGACAGGAGATTTTCTGTTTTTCAGATAAAGCATGGGTAGGAAATCCCCTATACAGGAATTGTGTTATTGCTGTTATTATTATAATCAGAAATTAGATCACAAACTACTTTGCTTTGCCAGTACAGACCTCACTTCACTGAATTCATTTCAGGTCTAAGAACAGGTGATATCTAGCCTAACCGGATCGGTGTCTTCAACTGAGCAGAAGAGTATCAGGTAACAATATGAATGTCCTACATTTAGACAAAATCTGACATCTTGCCATTATCTGATATCTGTGTAATTATTGTTTCAGAGGCTCCATGGCTTTTTGAAGTTACACTGGTACAGGCGATAGGTGGAGATTTGTCACAAGCTTAGACTTTGTGTAGGCGTAGCATTTTCTAGCTATGGTTACAGCTCCAAAGCTTGCTCTTTCATAGCTGCAGCGTGTGTGATCTGGGAGGGATTTGTCTTTGTAAATGTTAAGACAATCAGAGCCAAACAAGCCAAGTCGTTTATTTTGTTGTTTTTCTTCTTTGATATTTAATTTCATTCAGTATATCTGATCTCAAAGTACAATACAGTCAGTATATTAAAAATGCAATACTTTATAGGGTTCCCTGTAAAAGGATATACTCAAATCAGTTTAAATGGATTAAGGCTACCGTGTATAGAGGATAAAAGCATTTTCCACAGTCTTGGAGCAGAAAACAAATGGAATGGGACAATTACAACACTTACATTGCAGAAATGAGATTTGCAGTTTGTAATGAAGGGATGTACTGTTTTTAATCCTCCAATCACAGGAAACACTTATTATTTTGATTTACACATTTATAAACCCATAGTAACAGCTAGTAAATGACTACTTTTATTACAAAGAGAGAATGTTCTGCTTTACAAGTTACATAAAGTGTAGCAAGTACTACGGCGGGCAGTGAAATACTTGATGTAAATTAAAACTGACATCAGAAACAATGCATTTAAGTGGCAGGCTACACATCATTACACACCATTGCCAGCAACTCTAAAGGCAACATTAGTTTGGCAATGTTATACTTATTGACTATTTTCTGTTACGCCTGGAATATTTCCTAACGTTTAGCCATACATACAGCTGGAAACCACAGTCACAACTTCAATAATAGGAACAAATCTGTAAGTTGTCATATACATAACCAATAAATGAAGACAACTAGAGATTTTTCTGGGGTATTTTTTGAATTTAAAAGCAACTGAATGACTTTTGCATAATGGACAGATCCTTGCAAATATTTGATGGAGAAACCCCATACGTAATAGTATTTAATAACGAGATGTTACCCCTAGTGTTATAAATGCATCTTTCGGTTAAAACTAAACAGGTTATTTAATTGAAATATGGATCTACAAAGCATTGACAAAATGCATTTAAAATACTCCTACTGTACCGATGATACCGTTAGTCTGTTAAACTCAACAGTGCAGTGGAATAACTTTAATTATTACATTACAACTTTAATTATTACAACTTCAAAATCCCCCTTGTCTTGGCAGTTTAGTTTAACTTGCTTATTCGGTGGCAGTTTTTGTGCTGTATTTGGTTTGTTAAAATTAAATAGCCTATAATGTGTTTTTTAAGCCATCATTTCATATTGTGGTAATGTTCCGTTTGTAATCAGTATGCAGTCAACCAAAACAATATTTAAGGACATTTTTTAAAATTAGGCATTGTTGTTTTATATCTCACACTATTGTGACAACACCTGTGTCTGTAAATGTGTTTTTACAAAAGTGCCAAAAAATAGTAAATAGTAAAATAGTAAATAGTAAATAGTAAAGCTCAATGTTTTGCCTCCAGAATTATTCACATAGATAGTAGTACTGGGTTTTAGAGATATCAATGCAAGTGCACATTCAGTATGTTTTGCATACATTAATGACAACTACTATTTTTTTTCAGACATTCAGTATTGGACTTAGCAAAATATATTTGTCCAACATATTTGCATATTTGTTCAAAAACTACTTTCATAATTATTCATACCCTAAACATTCAAATCCAATAAACTGGACTGAAGTGTTTCTGTGATATGTAACACACACACACAAACCTATTGTGCACAGTTTTCTTCACAAAAACAGCTTTTTGTTACATTGCATTGGGTATAAATAAATCTGGAAGGCATGTACATTTGCAATTAGTACAATGTGATCTGCTACTGTGCGGAGCTGCAGAGATATCTGTAGATACGACTAAACTGTATTATTATTATTATTATTATTATTATTATTATTATTATTATTATTATTATTATTATTATTATTATTATTATTGCTTGTTTTAGACCCTTCCATGGTGAGCAAGAATATTCAATTATTTTTTGCCCCTGTAACTGAAGTCTCCCTGAAGCCAGCTGTAGTATCAGTAGTAGCAGCACCAATGAGGTTCAGAAAGGTAGGAGGTGGTGATTATTGTTTAGGGTGACACAGTTAAAACTGAAATAGTACAAGACCAAATAAATGCTTTAATAATAAATTAAAGTGGAACCTTTTAAAAAGCTTCAGTTACAATTACATTGACCCAATTGTTCTTTTAGTTTGTACAATACAGTATGTCGACTGGCAAGAGATTAATATATGAGGGTCCCACTCCACCAGTGTTAGATGCCAACCCTTATACATTGTTTTGAACCAAGTGAAGATGTTTTAACAGTAACTGGTATCAGAAATACCAGTGGCTAGAATACAACAAAAACAGCAGAGCAATACTATGCAATAGGTATGTAGAGCAGTACATTAAAGTGCACTTACATTTAAAATGAGATTGTGGTTAAAAGCATTGTGCCCCACTAAAATATTTAGCTGCATGACCACACCCCTGTGCTCTTGTATTAAATGTATATTCAGTGTTTATTAAATGACCCATTAAAACATAGCATATCAGTTAAATGTGCTTTTCTACTGTCTTATCTAAGACAGTGTAATTTTAGATATGTGTATATTTGCAAACTGTGGTGTTTGCTCAGAAGTTGTGGAAATACAGTTTGTTTTAAACAGACTTTTCATTATTCTGATACTGATAATAAATACAATCAAATAAAATGTACTTATTCGCAGTTTTAGGGGTTCTTTATGAATAGTTTTGATCTGGGTGGCAAATTGTAACATGTATCAGTGGACTATATGGAGATCCCACCCTTAATTTAATCTACATATTTGATCGGAAACATGACAATCATCTTGTGACACATGCTTTCTCAATGCCATGCCTGGATTGCATAAGGGATTCAAACTAAATTGCAGAAGCCAGCAGCAACAAAAACACAAAAAAACAATTGACTCGAAACAGCTGACATATGCACTATCCTGAGCAAATAGGATTCATGTCACCATGGTTACTTCCAGTGGATATACTCTCCGTGTAAACAAATTGGCCGAGCAGTAGAAATATAAATGAATTTCAAAGTAGGAGGCAGGGTAGAGACTGGCAGTATATATGGCCACTTCAACATTGCCACAGTCTCAGGTGGCCATGGGCAGCCTGCTTTATATGTCACCCTGAGGTCGATAACATTTATAAAACTAAATAAATAGTGGGTTCACTGCTTCCCTATGTGCTCTGCTTTACCTTTGACTGAACATTGCAAAAAATTACATTCTTCTGCTTGCTGTTAAAATCACTATGTTTGTAGTGCCTGTGTGACTCCCAAGTTCAAGCGTTACATTTCATTCTTTCTTTGTTGACTTGGCAAAATGCACTTAGAATAACTACTATAGAAAATATCTACCATTTTGAGTGCAGTGTTCTTTAATGGTGACTAATGGAGATGGGTGTAAGATGGATCTCTGGCTGTGATCTAGAGATACTTATAGGATAGTCCAAGCATTCAGTTAGGCTCAATTTCTGGGGCGGGCAACCACAGCAGGTTTTATAGCTTAAACAATTTGTTCCTTATCTTTAGAAATGGATGATTTTAGGCGTCTGTATGAAAACAATCGATTGTGTACCTCCTGCATCGAGGTCCAACATGCAGCGTGCTCCTGATGTCCCACAGGAGGGGTGAGATCTTTGGGAAATATGGATAGTAACTTAATATAGATTGTACCTTAATTCCCTTGCCCTTATTCATTCAGAATGAGTGCACCTGTTAGTAATGATCTGATAATGGGGATTATGTATACAGATTTATGTATAGTTATTCCTTTTTATTAGGGTTTCAACAAGAATTCCAAATAACCCTATAGTTTTTACCAACTTTGCATGTATCACTTATGGAAACTGCCACTCTGCCTCTCTTTAACTCAGTAATCCTGCTATATTAATGTGTCACTCTTTCCTGTGTCTGGAGAAAGCATTGTGCTTGTCTGTGTTCTGCTGCCAGCAGCACGTTTCCTGTTGCTGACAGGGGAGAGCTGCGGAGGGTCGCCAAGTCATACGGTTATCTGTGGCAGAGTGTACTCTGCACGCTGCACAGGAAGATAATCAGCAACAAATGCCATCACCATTGCTCAGTACCAGTTAAGGGAGAACTCTAGGAGATATCTGGGGCCTTTTGCCTATTTATTTTTCTTTTCTCTCTGGACCAGGAAAAAAGTAGATGGATGGGATGGGATCAACTATGCAAACTGAAGATTGTGCGTTTCTGGACAAACAGTTTTACTATGTGGTAAGTGAAAGGAGGAATTTTGAGTGATTATGAGAGATGCTGGTTAATGTCAGCAACAAGGGAGTTTTTGTTATGCAATTGCTTGATTTAAAGGCAATGCAACACAATTAGTTTCTACAGTTAGTGAATAAACATGATTTGATTACAGAATATTTGAATTATTTAACAATAGAAAGTATCTGGATAACACAGTTGTTCTCTGCTTCCTCATTATAGCTTATTCTTTCCTCGTGTATTTTCCTTGTAGCATTACGTACATGCACTTGATAAATAGCATTTTTTCAGTTGCTTAGGACTCCATCTACAGTGTATTTTAAATAATTCTGATTGTAATCTGTACTTAATTAGCTTCAGTGAATATCCAAAGTATCACTAAAAATGGGGGTTATGATTAAAGTGGTTATTGGCACATGGCACAGTTTGTAATTTTCTTCAAAACATAATTCTTATGAATGTTATGTAACAACTGCTTGCTAATTATTTACAGAATGCAAATTTATTTCATCCTTTCTTTTTTGCACAATGGCAGAGTATTGCTAGTGATGGTTTGTGTTGTCTTTAAGTCTGAAATTTGACACGTGTCAAGGATATTTCCTAATATCTTGGATCAGGCAAGGTATAATTAAAATAATATGTGGCCTGTGAAGTCTGTTTCAAAGATTATAATGCATCATATGCAAGTTGACTGCCAATAAAACATTCAATTTTAGTTTTTGCACATATACCAGAATCAATTGAAATATGCATGCTTTCTTTTGCAATCTTTCCATTTATTTGCAAGTTCAAATTAGATTTTTTTTAAGAAAGTGAAATTCAAACCAATATACTTATTAGAAGAAAAGTCTTAGGAGAAAAGAAGTTGTAAATGTGTGTCATGTGTTGATCATAAATTAATAATAAAATAAAATTGTTTCTATGCAGTGTCTTACAGAGCTGGGTAAACAAACCAATTTAATTTCAAGTATACTTCCTTGATAATTCTAGCCTTCTAAAAGTTTAATATTTATTGGGAATGTAAACATGTGTGGCTTGTCTGAATTTTCTGAAGTGTTCATGTGTGGAGTACGAGCACGTGCTTTTGAGACTGTTTGTTTGTACGTAGAAAGAGAGATGTTACTAAAATGGCCCAAAGGCATACTATACAGAGAGGTTAATAAATCTAACATAATGATCCTGAGGTAAATGAAATCAGTTTAAACAGAAAAGAAATCCAAGGAAATGTCCCTTGAAAATATGAATATGTTTTACACGAGTGATGTGCACATACATCTATATTCCCAGGTGATGATTTTAATTGGACGTAATGGAGCTAATTAACAATGCTTTATTCTCAAGGCCACTTGACAGCACTGGAATGTGCAGAGTGCTAATGGAGAGCACATTGTGCACTGCAGAATAAGCTACATAAGCTGAACACATTTATTATTGATTTTCTCTTCACTGTTATCATCCATGCCAAAACTGAATAATTATTCTGCAGATGTATTCCAGAACTCAAATTGATGACCTTTGGTCCAGTAAATTACTTGAAAATGAATTAAGGACATCTCCTTTTATTTTATTTATATCAAAGTCAGACAGAAAGTGGCAAAAAAAAAATCAGATTGGGTTGAGGGGACATAATTCACAATGTATACAATTTTGAAGCTGGAAGGCACAATTCTGCCTATTATTCTTCAGTCTAGACCAGACCAGATCATGTGACAATATGCTGACAGGAAGAAAAAGAAAGACTATGCAAAATAATTTGATCAGCTTTGCAATATATCAACCAAATTGATGCCTTTGGAGAAAACATTGATTTCCATTAGGTTTATTAGGGGAAGTGACTCAATTATGCCCACATACCATATAAGCCCACTTGGTCTTTTATTTTGAAATACAAAAAGACAGAAATTTCGGCCATTTTAAAGCAATCGATAGCAGATATAGTAATTTTTTGCCATTGCGGCCCGATACTGATCGGTGCATCCCTAGTCAAAAGTTAATGGAGGAAAGAACTGCACTGCCATTCCCATGTTAGCAGGGACAAATTTTGAAAGGAGGAGTTCCCTGCGAAACTAGATGTTTCACAGCTCTCAAGCCAGAGAACATCATCGGTGTCTTTGAAAACACTGGAATATTCCTTGTGACCCAGAGCCGGGTGGACAGACAAGTGACCACAAATCATGCTCCTTTTTCTGAAGCACCTGTGCAGACTTCCACAGCCCCAACAACCAGCACACCAGCAGAGCAAACTGCCTCTGTAAGTGCAACAATGCCATGTGATGGAAATTAGTCTCAGATAATATAAAAATATGATTTTAATTTGTTAGGTTGGTTATTTGAAGTCTGAATTCAATCATCTATAAATATTAAGTGCTTAATCAATACAATTTGAAGTATTTACTGTTAAAACCCTTGTGGGCTTATTTGGGACACCTGGGCTTAAAGGGTAAATATGTACCTTATAAGCCCACTCTGGACATTTCACTTTTGCAATTAAATAAGTTAATTTAATTTAAAAACCTACCACAGGTGTTTAGATGAGAGATTAATCTTTGATTTAATACCCACTTTATTGGGAAGCAATTCACATATCTATAAGAAAACATGCCAAACTTAGATATTGGTGGGGTGGGCTTAATTGGGTCACTTCCCCTACATTTTTAGGTCTTGTATCAATAATGCCCAATTTCTCTGCATCTCAGAAACTGAGATTTACTGTATTTACTTTTAATAAAATAGTTTGGGAAATATCTAATATCTATCTAATCTAATTAGCTAATTGATGGTTATATAATTTAAATTTGAGCTTAAGCCAACTTTACAAATCAGCATGTAGCCCCCCCATTGGACATTAGATATTGCAAATTGGTTATTTCTTCATGAATAATGTATTAATATTATTGTACTAGTCTGAATGGGACACTATACATTGATTGAGAAAAGGGAGATATAAGGAAAGGGTCTGATGTATGTATTACCCCCATTCAACCCAATTGACCACTGCAAATTTAGCAATTAAATAAAGACAAAGACAAGTGAAATTAAGATGCATTTAGAAGAGAAAATAGGAAGGACTTCTCTACAGAGAGTTTCACTGGTATCTGGAAGAAACTACCCCGTGATCCTGAATCTGATTTCCTGGGATGCTTCAATTTGACATTTAGGAAAAAGATTTTAGAAGCCAAAGAGAGACTTGGATCAAAAAGCTACTGGCAGCTAGGCCTAAATAGATGTATTGACAAAAGTGGGTGACTTTAGAGCACAACAGTTTATTTATGCTTTTTTAATTTTATTTTGTTTGGTGCAGTCAATGTAGGCCTCTGTCTACTGATATGAAGGTCTGCATTAAAACCGCCTAACTGAAGACAGATCGTCTGAAGGGTTTGAATGCAGTCAAGCATTAGTTGGAGGGTGGAGAATGTCCTGTTTACAAAATCCAGGCATTCTCAATGAATGTTTTTGTAAATAGCATGTTCCTATGCTGGACCTTTGGGAGAACACGATGAATTATTGAAGATCAAGGGACAGAATAGGCCAAAAGAAAAATCAAATTCCAACAGTTCAGAAGACCAAATGTATCCGCTTCTCTGTGTTGTATCAGGTGCATGCCTTTCAGGAGAAAAGGGGAGAAACCATGGTTTTATTAAACACCTGTAACTGAACAGTCATTGCTAACAAAACAACAACTAAACATCAACTCCCCCTTAAAACTCAAGGCACACCTACTTTATTTTTGTATTGCGTGGAACACCAATCCCCTTTAATTTGAAAATAAAATATAACATTCAGAGAGAAACCTCAGCCTGATTCACAATTGTTTGATACTGGTAGAAATATATTTATTTATAATAAATGAGACATTTTATTTTAGTTTTTCTTACTTGTGACTTTTTCCTCATGTGCCCAAAACATGTGTGGCACATCTGTGCCTGCCTGATGGCACACTCATAGAAAATCACAGATTTAGGAAATGTCAAGTCTGTACTGTACTGGTTTTTTACTTCCCCCGTACAACTGTGAGTGGACCTTTCAAATCCTGTAGTGTATATATATATATATATATATATATATATATATATATATATATATATATATATCTGAACAGTCAAATATTTGTCACAAGAATAATAGCTGTATACATGAAACCTGCCATGTTCAGTTGGTGTTGACACACTTAACATCACTAACCTGTTAATAAAGGAAAATAAAATGTACTAAGTAACATACAATAGAAAGGCGGTTCTTCAGTATTAAAACAACAACACTGTAGAAGTCCTGTGGGACACTTTTTCCAATGTTAGTTTGAGGTTGAGGATTGATATATGGATAGTATGGGCATGCATGTATTCAAGTAACAGAAACATTACATTGAAAGGTTAATTTGGGAGAATTGCATTTATTTACTTTGAGCTGCTCTTATCCGTTAATAAAGACTTCACCAACTTTAGCCTTTCGGTGTTGATTAGTAGTGAGTTTATATTGTGTAAATTATGGAGTGACTGCCTTTTCCACTATTTCTGTTAAACACTGGGCATGATTCCTGGTTGCAGTTCATCTGTAGGGGTGTCAACAGCCTCAGCCTTTATTAGGAAGTGGGAGGAGACTGAGCTCTTCATTTTGTTACCTTGAGTTCAGCTGTTCAAACAGTTCAAGGAACCGTTTTGTACCTGGGATTTCACTACCATTGCCACTGGTATGGACTTTTCCTTGTCTTTCAATGATCTACTGTGGAAATCCTTTCACATTCACTCGTGTTTAACAGTAAGTGTTGACACTTTTAATTCAGCTGCTAAACTTTCCAGTGTTTTAAGTCTTTTTTGTCTCTTGTGTATGTGGTGTGAAAGGTAATTATGGAGTTGGAGCAAACTTCCATTGGTAAGAGTTTGTGTTTGATTTTCTTGTTTGTGTATTTGAATAGCTGGATGATGCATTTCTTGTATCACTTAATTTGTGTTATTCTTTGTATCTATAGCGGAGTACTTTAAAGTACTTTACCAGGTGGTTTTCTAGACACAGCAGTATCATCAGCCAGCTTTGAACCTCCAGGCCATACGTTCCCCAATATTGTGAGGTGAAGTGAGTGTCAGTGTTATTATCATAGTAATTCCAGAACCAAATTACTGTTCAATATGGTCTTCATTTACATCATATATATATATATATATATATATATATATATATATATATATATATATATATATATATATATATACACACACGCACACACTTACATATGAGTGAAGATAGAGAGATTTAACCTACTGTAATTTAATGGATTGTATTACACAAGATATCAGGAACTTTTTTTATGCTCCAAGTTTAGACCAAAGCTTTGACTGAGTCACTGCTTTGAAGGGTTTCTGTTTGTAACTTGTCTCTCCTCAATGCGAAGGAAGCATCAAGTATTTGGTTTGGAAATTGCATTTGG
Source organism: Amia ocellicauda (assembly GCF_036373705.1). Lineage (NCBI taxonomy): Eukaryota > Metazoa > Chordata > Actinopteri > Amiiformes > Amiidae > Amia > Amia ocellicauda. The sequence continues at coordinate 8,370,186 of NC_089859.1, forward strand.
CAGGTCTGGGGAAATTAAAGTCTGGAGTTAACTGTGTGCAATTGTTCAGTATTCAATTCTGCCTAAATTTGATCCATTTGTAAAATCCTATATATATTAAATTATATTAACTGTTTTAAATTACGTATGTGTGGCCTGCTTAGCTTGCATGCCAAATTGACAAAAACTAGAATAATTTTTTCTAACAAAACATTTTAATGTTATAGCCTGAATGTTATTGATATTAATGTATTTACAGTACCCAAACATATTACAATACCCTTATAGACCTTTCTGCAGCTATCAGAACTGAATATTAGACTCAATACCAAATGCAAAAAGTGCTCTGTGAAGATTTGACCTGCGCTAAATCTCAAACACACTGGCATATCCAAGAAGGAATAAATACATACATTTTATGGGATATATTTAAAATAGGCTATGTTTTAGTCTGTAATACATAGATTTTCTTTATATGCCCTATATGTAATTAAAAAATAAATGGTATAAATTAACCTCACTATATAATTACCACATAAAAATTAAATATATGGAATTCAGATGAATATAAACCATTTATATTAAATATACCCTATATGCCATATCTCAGTGCTTTCCCAGTTTATTTTGTGCCACAGCAGAGCATACATTTTTTCATCATTGGCTTACAAATGTATATTCTTGTCTATTTTATCTCTTTTTCTTTGACTGTGGGGCTTCCACCACATGCTCTGGTTCATAGAAAGAAGCATTTTCTATTATCCCACCTTTCCAAAAGCAAGTGATTCGGGTGCTGTTCAAGCTTGCCCTGAATATGCCTTGCTATTGCAAATATGCATGTTTTATGAGAGCTTTTGTTGAATCAAATTCAGAGGATACATACTCTGAAGTGCCTGTAGAGGGCACCACAGTCAATGCTTCTCAGTTTTTGAGACCTTAGGTCTCATTTTATGAAAGGCATGTTGACTATGCAGATGCTGCAGCTCCAGACTATAGGTCCAGACTATACAAGGCATTCAAAAAAAAAATTGTCTAATCTGCTTCAATGAAAGCACTGCACTGATTTATTTCTGTTATCATTACTTTAATTGTAAAGTTCAGAATTGAAATATTCTCACATTACACATTCATTTTTTATTAGGTCTAAGCATGTCAGTCTTGGTCAAAGTCAATAAAATGTGTTAAGGCTATTTAACATTAAAAAAAAATACAGAAATGTATACCTTTGATATGATGTAGACAAAATAGCTACATATTCCAATCAGTTTTGAGAACTTGGGTATCATCACAATGCACTTTCCCAATAAAATAAAAAATAATTCCCCATGGCAATTTATTTTTTCTAACAAAACATTTTAATGCTACATCCTGAATGTTATTGATATTAATGCATATATAGTACCCAAACATATTACAATTATCATCACCCAAAACACACATTTTCCAGTTTTCCCAGTTGCTTTTATGAATATAAATATGCCTCTCAGTTTTCTGCATGCAATCCCTGGATGACTTTCAATCAGGATATCCAAGATATATATTTTTCCAGGATATTCAAGATATTGTTTTCCCTATTCTGTTTTGTGATTGTTTTTAGTACTATTCTACTACCTCTACAATATAAGTAAATATTTTAATATGTCAGGGCCATGGATATTTCCAATCATAATCATGATAATCTTCCCAGAATCAGGTTGTAAGTTTGCCTTTTCATAAATTTTAGATAAATTTAGTTAAATGCAGCACAATTCTTCATGGGGTGATCCTGCTAGAGTTACAGAGAAGCTTGGAGTGTCATTTCTACACCAATAATCCTGTGGCTGAATGTCACAAAGAACACAAGCAGTTTTACCGGCATTACCTGTGAGTCACAGGAATGGGTGTGACATATTACTCCATGCGTCTGAGTGTCTTTATACATTTCAACACCATTTCCAGTTTGACAATTCCTTGCAAGCCTATAGGGCATTTCAAAGCTGTGAAACTCCTGTGCAAACTGCCACAAAAGTCACTCAATGAGAATATTACCAACACTGTAAGGCTACCAGTATGAACTGCAGCACCACAGCTCCTCTAATGTTATATTTTGCCATAACAGGTTACCGGCGGAGAAAAGAAAACTGTCACTCTCTTGGACAGGGAGGTACATTATTCCTTTCCTTCTTTTTGTTTGCACTTGAAATTGGTAGTAGCTGCAATATGGACTGTTGTACTAAATCTGTTCAGGGAATTGATTGCTCCTGTTCATGGAAATTGTGAATAACAGTAAAAGTATTTATGCTGATGCCAACACAAATATATTTAGAATCTTGATTTGGATTAGCCTGAATACTGAATGATGTTCATTTTTTATATTCATTGGGTTTGTGCTTGCCTGCTTTGAAAATTGCAATTTTGTTATGTTTTTTATATTAAGTGATGAACAGAGAACATATGATTATGTTCTTGTTTTTGTTTTGTATGGTATGGGCATGGTGAAAAATGAGCCACAGTAATTTAATTCACTAGAGAATCTTTCAGTTTCTGTCAATTATTATAATGCCTTCCACATCTTTAGAAGAAAAAAAAATCTTCCATACTACTTTTTCAGGAAACTTAGAAAAGTACTCTTCTTTCACCTCTCTATTTTTTCATCTTTCAGTGCCTCTCATTTTGTTTGTCTTTTAATTTGTAAATATACAATCAGATGTAGATTTGATTTATATATTGCAGATGTAATTTATTAGCACAGCTGAATTAAAATTAATTGTGACATATTACATGGGCCATCTAGTAGTGTAGTGTTGTGTATTAAGCAATATACTGTAGTTAAGCTTTATAAAGAAGCCAATGGAGGTAGGGGCTAATTAGATTGAGGGAGAGTATGATATAGGCCTAGCCTATATTTCACTGCTTTGCACTTGCTATTCTTTACTAACATGACAGGATTTATCTTCAGAGCAGCAATGATATCTATTAGTTATGATAATGTTAATACATTTGCAAAGCTTTTAATCCTACTGGCTACTGGGGAAAATTGTACAAATGCATGGTAGCACCATGTCAGAATTCCTCTGGACTTGTGTGTCCCCGTGTGAGCTCAATTATGTGCCAAGGGATTTTGAGAGATGGAAGCCAGGTGGTATGAGCTGGTTTTACATATATATTAAATATGATGTTTTCCCACGATGTAGTAGGAAATGGGCGAGGCTGCAGGTTGCAAGTCAAAATGGGTTTACATCTGTGAAGCTACAGCTGGGTAATAATGAGAAGCCTTATCTGATCTCAGTTTTTTTTCTCTCAAGTTCCAGTAATGTTATTTCAGTAATGCTTTTACTTTTTCTGAAAAGGCATTTCTTTCTATAATAATAAAAATATTACTTACATCAGACTTTACTGTAATCACAAATGTTTAGGCTGCAGAGTAAGGTGTTCTGGGGGAGAAATTTATCATTTATGTTGTTTTCATTATCTAGGTATTATTAATTGAGGGAAAATCTGAAGTAATTCCTGTTCAGTTTTCTGGGAAGCCAAGTTTCATAGATAAAAACTGGCAACATTTGATTTTCCATTCCTGGTGACATCTGACTGAAGGCATTGGGATTTTTATTTTTCCACATGCTGGATTTCTGTCTTTCTCTATCAGATTCCTTAAAGATTTATATAAAAAAGAAGAGGGACTCGAAATGCAAAATGTGCTAATGAGCTGAAAGCCACTGTCACTGCAAACCCGGTGCGGTATGACCAGGATGACTTGGAACTGTAGACGCATTCTTGCATCTGGAATGAGTTTAAATTCCGACCCTCTTTTCAATGGAAGACAAGACAGACAACTCTCTGGAGGACAGCATTACTCACCTAAAAGAGATTTGTGTCTCCAGATCCAAATTGTGTCTGATTTAGAAGATGTGGCATTATTCATTATTTACAGGTTGCTGTTTTCCTGACAAATCATCATTCAAAAAACATATACTAGGTCTACTGGGTCACTTAGCGACTCTGTAATGGCACCATTATATACAATTACATTATGTATTATTCATAATAATACTAGTAATTAATTCATTAGCAGATTCCCAATTACACACATGTGGAAAGTGGTGTTGACTCCAATGATTTATTAGAGGCCTGGAATACATAGACTGTACAACCAAGAGTAGGCAACAAGCCCCATCATTTATTTTTCAGGTGTGTTTAATCAGTTTAAAGTCACTTCTATCAAGTAAGTTAATGATGATAATGTAAATAAATAAGCATGATCCAACATAATGATTGTGACAGTATGACAAAATAAAACTATAAGTAAACACAGCCAAACTTCTGACATTCCTACTCCTTGTAATAGGTGTAGAATAAGTTCTATTTCTGTTTTAAAAAGATAACATGTCAAAATAAGTAGCTACACATCTGAAACCCTAGCTATAAAATGCATTACTGAAAAGTTTACAATTACAAAATATAAATAAAGAGAGAAAAAAGTTTAAGATTTTAAGACACTGAAAAATGAATTTGGAAAATTGTTTACAGTTTCCGTTAAACTGTTGTTATGTCTATGTTTAGTGACTCATTCTTTCAGTTTACAACATTTAATTCAAGGTTGTATTTGTTGGTGTGAATGTTGGGTTAAACATCAAAAGCTATCTACTGGAGGCTGCTACTAGATAGATTTGTCCTACATCATTTATGTTTTAGGAAGGGAATTACTACACAGTATATACAGAGTCCTGAGTAATTCAGAAATACAATGAGTCTAAAGTTCAAGTTGATTCGTTATATTACGAAGTTCCTGTCTGCGCATTCAAACAAATGGAATCAACTTCAAGCCTTTTGTTTTACATAATATAAATAAATAAACCCACTGCCTACTTGATAACTGCATTTGCATTTATGATGTCTGGTTTCTGTGACTCATTTGCCTTATCAGCATTTTCTTTTCTTTTTTGTAACTGTTCATGTTTTAATAAGACGAGACTGATCCTAAAATTAGCAGGGTGGAAGATTGTAAGCTTGGATGTTTTACAAATGTAATACCTGGCTACAGCTTAGTCTGTACTTTCTCAGATGGCAGTTTGCTAGTGAAAAGCAAACCCTCACTTTATCAAATAACACACTCAAATGAACCAGGCCTGTAGGAACCTGTAGGAACTTGTAGGAACTCAATTTTCAAACCTACATCAAAGAACTTTCACAATGTCTCGACCCTTTTGTATTATTTTGTGTACATTGTGTCTTATCTCAGACAACAAATCTGCAGAACTGTGCCCAGAAAGACCAGGCCCCCATAGGAACTAGATATTATTTACCTATTAAAAAGAAGGAAAGCCCCCACATTCTTGGCTTACATAGACTGCTTCTATACAGCTCATTGAAAGTAGACTGTAGGGTAAAGCAACTAGGAAATACAAGACAATCTCATGAAGGCTGTGATTGGATGTGCCCCCCTCCTTCCACTAAGCAGCATGTTTACTTGAAGTTTGCTCTTGGCAGAGAACTCACTCTGTGATTTACTTTAGTGGCTTCCAGATGGAGAGAGCAGATCACTTGAAAGCCCCAGTCTTGTGGTAGAACTGTCTGCTGTGTTCAACCAAGTAGCTAATACTGGATCAGACCTAATCTATTTAATTTATTCTGCTCTCCAAAAGACCAGTGTCCTTTGCATTTTGCACTCATCTTTAAGAAGCTCCTCAGATACTTGAAGGTAAAACATTTTTTCACTCCTTTTCTGTGCTGTGCTGTGTGACTTTTGTGGTAGTTTGCTGTTGCTGTGGATGACAAAAGCTTTTGCAACAGCAGCATGAAGCTTTCACAGCAGCCACTGCATTACTGCTTATCAAGAATGGATCTCAGCTTAGCTTGGTGGATTAAATATGCATAAGCTGTATGTTTTTATGAACTGATTTTCAGTTGCTTAGACTATTGAACATATTCTGTTGACATGAGTACCTCTAACTGGAATGAAGGAATTTCAATTTAGTGGTTTCAAAATATATATGGAAATAGATTTTATCCTGAAATCATGCTTTTCACAGAAATTCTGGAAATCGATCCTTTCAGTTAATTAGGCCAATTGCCAATTTTAACCTAATGTGATTTGTAAGCAACAGCATTGAAATTGTTCTCTATAATTCAGCTGGTTTCTTAGAAATGCTGAGCGATTTTAATGTCTCCCCTGACATTGAAGCTAATGAATCTTAATACCTTAACTGGCAGGCAGTCTATGGTTGCTAAGTTGGTGTAGTGGCATTTTAGATTTTTTGGGGACTGTGTTGTATATCCACATGATGCTGTGGTTATTGTTGTTGTCATTCTGAACATGTGTTAGTTATTTGCAGTAGTTTGCAATAGTTATATGTAGGAGCTTTCAGACACTATGGTGCAGATAGGGGGACCTAGCAATACATTTTTTATTTTAGACATGAAAAGCAAAGACAAAGACAATGCATTGGTGATGGCAGTTGTCACACTGGGTTCCTTCAGAATAACTGTTGTCTAATCAGTAACAGCAGGGAGGCGTGTAGAGAGAAAGTTCTGTTTATTCTTGACTTTAATATGTTTCAGCAGTAAATTCTAGACAGAAAAGTAACACAACCGTGATAGAATAATTTAAGAAGGACATCTGGTAGCTGTCAAATATATGTTTATTTATAAACAGTCATATCAAAAGGCTCCAGGTTACAATCTGCTTTCAATTAGTGACTCATAGCTGGGTGCATATAGCCCCCTTCATATAGGAAAAATGAAGAGGTAAAGTGGATAACATTGAAGGGGAATAAAATGGTAAGCAGACAAGGTTAATGTAACTGTAAAACACCACTTAAGGAGAGAGAGGGGGAAAAAGCATTGGATTGCTCTTCATACCTCTCTACATAATTTCCAGACTTCCAAGACAGATTTTGGCTCACAACTAAACCACAAACACATTAACAACTCATACAAGGAAAGAGTTTTCACATCTGTCATGGGATTGGGATAATCTACTTTGTGACCTTTCTAATAATATTCTATTAATAATCTGATTCTCAAAGAACTGTGAGTGAGTGACAGATGGCCATATTGCATTGGTAACCATTCGGTTTTTCTCTACTTTATGATTTGCCATTGTGCAGATGTAGCATTATGTTCAGGTTAGTTTGGATAGAAATTTAACTCTCAGGCCATATTCTTAATTTCTGCCATTCAGAAAACAAACTAAAAAGGAACAAAACATTAAAACAATAACATTCCCAAGTGCCCAAATATAAAGCCTGAAGTTCTTTCTGCTCCATCACTTGATATTTAAGTTTATTATGTTCATTCTGCTTTTTGAGACACTAGTTTAAGCCTAGTGGTCAAATTGTACACATATACATATTAAAAAGAAAATTCAAGTTGCAAAACTATAGCACAGTTTTCACAGGTGAGACTGTTGCAACAACACATGAAAACAGCTCAGATTGTTTCAGTTCATACCTGAAAAAAAAAGGACTTATGGCTAATCCAACCCCAATATAATATTACTTGCGTCTCAGTTACCCGGTTTGTTTCTATTTTCCATTCTGCTAATGCGCTTCAAGATCCTGCAGTGCATGTATAGAAAGCATTCAGCCTGCATAGTAATCATGTATCTTTCAATAAAGTTAATATGTTACTAAACATTTTTCAATTAGAGTTCAAACATCAGTAACCATATATAGCAGTTAATTTATTTAGTCTCCAACATTTAACAGTCTTAGAAAAAAAAGAAATAATAAAAAAAAAAAAAAAAAAAAAATATATATATATATATATATATATATAATGCAAATAGACCTGGCCACTCTATGTGACTTATATGTCACACTTGCCTAAACCCCACCATAGTGAAATCTGTAGCTATGTTCAATAAACTCTGTTAGTTTAAAAAAATACCCTTCAAACAAAGCAAATGTGGAAAGGTTCTCTGTAGTTAAATCTCAGTGCAAATCTTACTTCTGAGCATTTGATGTTACAGAACAATGATTTTGAAAGGATTTGGCATTTTTTGTTCTATCAAAAGTTGCAGAACAAAAACACTTTTGTCACAATAGTTGCTGCGAGAAAGAAACAAAACCATCAGGTTTCCAGTATTTTGTCACAGTTCATGAGTTTCTTACTTCAGCATATCGTATTTGAAGAAGTGATCTCTAAGATTATCCAGAAAGAGATTTCTCTAGTGCATCATCTGTTATCAGCTTTATTATGGGAATAAACACCTTCTGTGAAGTTCTAGCAACGGCATTTGTTAAATAAATAAATACATAAATAAATATGATGCACTAATTAAATATGTAGAAATAACTTTTATGAACATTTGGAAGAGGACGCACAACCAAAAGTAACAGAGACTTGAAAAGGAAAAAAAGAAAGCTGCACACTGTTCAAGCACTCCAAAAGGCAAAAAAGAAGAAACCCACCAACGTTTTGGCTAAGAAGCCTTCATCGGTGATGTTATAATGTTATAATTTGTACATTTTCCTATGTCTTATGATACAATGATGATAAAAGCACAAGTTCAAAATTACTACTAGAAAATTTCCAATAGGAAAAGGAAATGGCTCATGTTTAAAACTGGTATAATCACACCCAATGTATTTTTGTACTTTTTCCAGTCTTATAATAGAATCCTTTAAAAAAAGTTTTTTGACGAAAAGTACCTACATGTTAAAAGTATGTAAAATACCCCAAAAGTACACTGAGTCTCATGTTAAAAATAAGTATAGTCACATCCAATATAAATTAAGTTTTGTAAACTGTTTTTTAAACTGAATTCAACACAAGTCCTAAATATATCCCTAAAACATAGGGTCAACTCTAATATAATACATTTAATATATACTATATTACAATACTGATACTGCTTACTCCAAAACCAGGCAGTATGTCACTGTGGCAACAATATAATTATATTTTATAGAACTGTATTTATTACCATTTCAGTCTTATTATACAATGATGATTAAAATAACAACTAGTTCATTTGCAAGGAAAGTACCTAAAACATTAAAAGTACATTAACTGAAATGGAAAATAAGAGTTTGAAGCTCACCAATTGTATTTGTCACACCTAATGTAATTTTGGAGAATTTCAAATACATATCCTAACAATTTTCCTATAGAAACTGCATTATTATTGATGGGAATTATAGTATTTAATCATTTAATTTCATATGGATATATTTAGGCACTTTACAACTGTAGATGTAATGCTGTAAAGTCTACAATTACATGAATCATTGCAGTCTTGAGAAAACAAGATCAAAGCAAATGTTTCCTGCATTTACTTTGCTTTCAAAGCAATATATAATGGCTTTGTGATACTGGATCTTCTGTGCATAAATCAAATTGGTCTTTGCAAGAAATAAATTCTTATGTCTTTAGGCATACAAGCAAACGCACACATACAGATGCATAGTCAACATCGAGACATGGCTTAGGAGGAAATAAACAACACATGTTTTATATCTGCCCATTCTTGTCTTTTTTGTGTTACTGGACAGAAATCAAATTTGGTTTATAAAGCCTACAATGGTCCTGATATCAAATGATGTTGTGTTGAAACCTGAAGTATTTTCTATGAAGAACACACATTTATTGAAATGTAAAACGATATTGAGGGTGGGTGCAGCAATAAAACTGGCTAAATACCCATAACTAGATTTTACTAATTAAGGCTAGCACACTGTATTCTTACTTTTAGTGCTTTTTCAAATATGCTTCATTAGAATGCTTTCATGGTGCAAACTTCACTTACATGTGTTTTTGAAGCTTATAGGTCATTGGTACTTTCTTTACCTTCTCCAGATAATATTGTTTTCATTGCTCTGTTTTCATTCTTTTATTATCATGAGTCTTACCAGTGCAAAACAGACAGACATCCATATACCAGAAAGATGCTGCAAATGTAGTAGGATTAATATGAAGCCTAGTTTCAAGTGTAGACACTGTACATTTATAGGTCTGAAATGCCATTAACGTAAATCACCTTTAAACATCACAGCCAACTGTAAATATTGTCATTTGTTGTAAAGGTGTCCGTATACCATTTTCATCACATAAGAAACATGTGGCCTTTACCCTTGACAAAATTCAGAGATAAAATGGCACAGTTAATGTTGAAGCAGTAAACATGGAAGGTAAGAATGTCAACAATAAACCTTTTGCTGAGAACTGGGATTAAGTCCAGGCTAATGGTATAATGCCTGGGGCAAAAGTTTTTGAAATGACGATACATACTTTGTTGGCTGCTTTTCCATTTTATAAATCTCACTTAGTGAGCTTCATTAAACAGTATGTTTGGGATTTATATGGATACCAATAGTTACCTAGTCCAACAAAGGTATACACCACTCTGATCAGAGAGGTTCACTGGTGAAGGACTTGAAAAAACACCAGGCAGATGCTTGCTTTTTCATATTTCATACTGCTTATAATCACGTAAATGAGCTAATGTTCCTGCAAGTGTTTCAATATCCCGAATGTTCCCAGTTTGTTTCAAGTTCCAATTTATTTAATGGATTTAGATTTTTATCAGTTTACTCCTTAATTTAAACAGAGGAGCGTGTCAGCACAATACCCAACACATAATGAATAAGACCTTCACACTCTCGTAAGCAATAGCACAGAAAAGGCAATCCACGCTGTGCTAAATGCACATTTCATCAAATTGCCAAGTTTGAAAATAGTCCTGATTTTCACTGCAATAGGAGACCATGTTTTCCCCTGCTGTTGTTTATTTAGGGAAGATATGAAAACTAACTTCCAGCAAAGCTTCCAGCGAACCAAAACAAACCTGAATCCACTGCGACTCTGTGATTCTAAGCTTTTAGTTTCAGGAACTGGACCCTCTAGCATGATCTAAAATAATGTAGCAAAGTCTACAGGAAAACAGGAAATAGGCTACAGACAGTTTGACTGATTAAAGACAGATATTTGGTAGGAAACCTACAACTGATGAAGTAATAAATGCTATAATGTGCCCTTTTCAACTGATACTCTGTGGAATGCTTTTCCTCATGGTATTAGGGTTCAGGGGTTGTCCATCAAACAGCCCCTGAATTGATTGGATATTTATTTTGGATAGAAACCAAGCTGCAAGCAACAAACCCTTCTTAGGGCTAGTGTATTGAAGTATATCTCATTACCAGCAGATACCCCCTGTTTACAACGCCACTGTACTCACCATTTGAATCAGATGCAAGACATAAACAATGGAGAAACAAGAGAATGACGGATTGGAGCAGCTTGTTTTTACAGTAGTGTGAGGGCTTAATCATTTCAAGACTGCAGCAGCTTCTGCACTAGGTCAACTACAAACACTCCAGTTGGGAAATTGTATTATATCTGATAAAGTGCTTCTGAGTTCCTTCTGGGCACAATTAAAGTCTTGACACAGTGGATGGAGAGTCACACCTTGATCTTGTGCTGTACGATTTTAGGCTTTGTTCACGGCTACAGAGATCTCCGTGTCATCAGCAATCATCACCTTAATTTGCAATCCTGCAATCTTTTCTACACATGCTGTGTCTCTTAACCAAGGTTGGGATGCATTAAAGTAACTGTTGTTTTGTGCAATTTCTTGTCAAAGATCGGACGCGAGATGGAAGGATAGGAGGGAAAGGGAAGGTTTTGCGGCAGCCCCACGCGTCTAGTATCCAATACACAAATGGGCTCTTTCCTGGCTCAGAGGCAGTGGGGAGCATGCATGCATCAGTTCAGATGAAGAAGAATTTAAAGGTAGGATATGCTGTGGTGTGGCAATAATGGTTCCTTGTGTACAAAGTCCTCTACCCAGGAGCAAATATAATGGCACAGAGAAATCTAAATAACTAACAAAGTGTCTGTGATAAGAAAGGGCAATAAAAACTACCGAACTACAGAATTCTATTGAGGAAACCGTTATTATCTCCTATTACCTCAATGAACTGCACCAGAAACAAGGCTTTCATCTGATACCGTGGATATGCTGGATTTAGGTGTTTGATATATCATCCAACTCTGCACTTAAGGGAATAAAGTTCTTAGCCCCCTGATCTCTGAGACTTGATGTGCTATCTCAGAAGTTTCAGTCGTTTAATTACTTCACAATCTGCGCTGGCAGATTAGGTCCACTAATAAGATAGGGTCGTTTCTATGGTTTTATTGAGTGTAGGACAAAAGGGCACCTTTAGTAGCTGTGGCATTCATCACAGTTGGCACTGAGTGGCATTCATACATTTTTATAAAAGTGGTTCATAAAGAGTCTAGATTTTGAGTTAATACTGGCTTGCAGATGGTTGCTGATGACACCAAAATGAGTCTGCTGGTAGACACATCAGAGACTGTGCTAGATTAAGGAGACCATGTGCAATTTAAGGAGGTATTATTACACAGGCGAGTCTTTTGCATTGGTCTCAACTGTCAGAGGAATACCAGAGTCTTTGCAGATTAATTTATTGCTTTTTCATCTGCATGTTTTCCAGGGTGAACATAGGTGGACTACCATGTTTGGACAGAGTGTCAAACTGCTGCCGGTTCCTATTCAGAGTCTTTCTGAGCTGGAGAGGGCTAGGCTACAGGAAGTGGCTTTCTACCATCTGGAAGAACGAGAGCTGGATTGCAAGATTAGCATTCCCAAAGGTAACATCTTACTTTGTATTCCACTCAGGAAGTTATAATTTTACATTTGCATGCTTCATTGGTATGCTCAAGGCAACTTGTCAATGCTCAGAGTTTCTGACTTGTAACATGTCTTTGGCTGGGGAGGAGGGTTCTACCAATCCATGTTAAATTGTCTACGAATTGCCTAGAAGTACACATTCTCACATAGATGAGTTTATTGATTTATGTAGTGGAGGCTAGTTGTGAATGTAATTTATGTCGATATTGTGAGGCATTACCAATGATTTTCACTCTAGGTTTACTGCTATCAAGGAAGTGAAGTAGACCTAATACAGAAGTCCTTTCAGACGACAGTTTATGTTACAATTATATCTGACCTAAGGTGTCAGCTGCGTTGGACAAAGCTGAAAAGGCCAATTCAAACATGTTGTGAAAGACGAATGGTAATAAAAATAAAGCTGTTGTAAAGTCCATTATCAAATAAACAAGCTGATAAGCCTCACAGTGCATGTATAAAGCTTAACTGCAGTGCCACATAGATACACATGGATATATTTAATGTGATAAGGGGCATGTAAGGTAAGATTTTAGTCGTGTGCTGCTCTTTATCAGCCACTGATATGATGTACTTTTATTCAAAATATGAACCAGTGGTAGGCAAACTTGAACTTGGTATGAATAAGTTATGAATCATAATGAAAACATGTACTATAAGTACATGCAATCCAATGTATTTCAGGTCATTGTCCTGTATTTACAATACACACATTTGTTATGATACCAGTGCTCAATACACACTATTGTTTTTTTGAAGATGAGAAGGTTCCTGACCTTACATTATTGTTTATTTTCTGCAGATTTCCACTTTCTCCCTAACAAAAGCATTAAGCAATACCAACTTTTTGTGAGAAAGGGGGCTGCCAAAAGCTTAATGTGTCACAGCTTGGTTTGAGTGGATGTCAATGACATTTAAAAAATGGGATCTTACATATCTCTCTGGCATTTTGGAAATGGCAATGAGAGATGAAAATTGAACAGTGTCTTGATTCGCATAAAATCTAATTTAAAAAGGGAAACAAATGTGCAGACAAACTATTATATTATTTCTTCTGGCAAAAGAAAAAAAGGAAATATGACATAACTAAAAAACATTAATTATAATAAGGATGTGGTTTGTTTCTTTATTGCTGTTCTGGAAAATTAATAAAAGCCTGAAATCAGCTTGTACTTTGATAAGTTTCTCTTTTCAACAAAAGCAAAAGGGAGTTGTACAATAGTGCTTACATGGGATTACCAGGAAAATGCTCCTCATCAACTGTGATCTAATGCAATAAGGTCAGTAAAGTTTGTGGGAAAATTTACTTATGAAACTCATGAGTAGTCATGTACTCTTTTTGTGTATACTGGATTTGCTTAATCGTTATTATTTAATGCTTCTTCCTTGTGCTTGTGCATGGACTGCGTTGTGTTATTGTGTGTGCCCTTCCATTTAAAAATGCACTTTTGCATTTATTTATAAATCCAGACTGGCTTCTGATATTTTAACAACACATTCCAGTTGAACTGCATAGCTTTGTTTTTAAATGTACATGCAGTGGATGATATCTCCTAACGCAAATGTTAAAGGAAGTTTTTTTGTTTGTTTGCCGTTAACAAGAACGTGACCCTCTCTTTTTACTCAAAACTTAGCTGGGAACATACAACAATGTATTTCTTGTACTTTCCAGTGTCACACATTTGTCAGTAACCATTTTAGGGCAATTGAGTGTAAGCTGAATTTCTATAGATGGCACAAATATTAGCATTACAGATATTCTTGCACCTTCCAAATGAGAGATTCTACTAAACCCTTAATAGAACACCACTTCTATCAGGCATACATGTTAACAATGTGTCTGGAGGGGTTAATTTCCCACCATAATCTTGTTGAGTGTCAAATACTAGAATAAAGGAAGATCCATAAACTAATTTAATTTAAAAGTGGATTTGTCACTTCACTAGCCATTCCCTCATCCTTATAAAGTTGTTATTCTCATTTCTTAATGCATTTCCAGAGTTATGTTACTTCACTGTATCAATAAAACTCTACTAACAATACAATTAAGAATATAACCACTGAATGAAATGATTTACCCCTCCTCCCCACAACCACAACATGAACTTGACTTTGTTAGGTCACCAACAGTTTTTAAACTATTTTTAAACATATTTGAAATCCACTACATAAACTGACTAAGACAAAAATGTCTTATAGGCAGATATGATTTGGAGACACCACAAACTGATAGCAACTTTCAGCCTACTTATTTTGAAGTCAGTTTCTAAACAAACAAGTAAAAAATGCATCTATAGTAACAATTTAGTTTCTTGTTTTTTTATGATAGGGAATCCTAGGATATATTCTACGATATAAATTATCCATGTTTTCCAGAAGAAGACTCAAATCTGACCACAGGAAAACTTCTGAACGGAACTATGGACCTATAGCCAGTGTATGAGGAGAAATAAGGAAATGCAATGAATGAGACTTGATTTACTTTCACATCACAAAGAAACATTCAGACCCACTGCCTTGGTTAAGCCCAGTATTGACCAGACAAGTTATATTCACCTCCTTCATTCAGCGTCTTAGATACCTTCTCCAGGTAGTACCACCAGATCAAAAGAAGATCCAACTCCAAGGTCAAAAAGTCTGATCTAAGTTCCCTTTAATCTCTTAAAATCTCTTGAAATTAGACACTGAAAAAAAAAAACCTTCATTACCTGAGGAGACAACAACTGTGAAATAGTTTGTGTGTGTGTGTGTGTGTATTTCCAGTTCCCAGAAAAACTAAGCCACAGCTCAGAAGTTCAAACATGAATGCTTCACTTGAACTAAATGCAAACGCCACTGAACACTGCTGGCGAATCTGTTCTGAGTATCTGCTGATGCTGTAGCACTTGGGGGGGGTGCTTTAAATAAACTTTTAATTTCCGGCAGTCATGGGAATATGACCTCGCCTAAGCCTCTCTTTCTCCATAGGGGTCGGTTGCTCTGTTTGTGAGTGCTTTGTGTTGTTATCCTTTAAGTCGCTCTCAGAATGTGGCACATCTGGCCTGGTGCTGGAAGTAAAACTAGAACCCCCCCCCCACAATCTGGCTCATTTACAGAAAACAATGTAACCTGAAATAGCAGCCCTAGAGAATAGTAAGGAAGGAGCTACACTCAAAAGAAATTAAACCACTTTAGGGGGCTTACCGAAAAAAAGGGCAGTTTCAGCAGTATGTCTGGCTTTACACATTCATTTTAGTTTATTTGAATTTCCTACAACATTATTGAGAAATTTAAGAAACTAAAGATGTTAATAGACGTGTTTAGTCCCAGTGAAATACTATACCAGAACATAAAACTATCAGTTGTATAAAGCTATTTAATAAATGTGTTTGTGTTTGAGTGTAACATTTGCTATTGCAACATGGTGTCTGCGTTGCCACAGGTGCCCCAAATGTATTCCAAGAGCAGTTAGAGCTTGCACATTGCAAAATGATTATCACCTTTCAACACACTCTTATTTAATGTAGAAACACGTATGAAGACCTGTCTTATCCAGGGCAAGCAATTATCCTGATCATTACGGATTTTTACCACGGGATGAATGCATTGTTGGCATGGCAGGTGGTGTTGCTAACATGGTTTTGGATAGACACATTTTTGTAGGTATAAGATTATTCAATGAGTTTTAAAAATAATATAGAAACCTATATGCCATTTTCATATGGGCACAGACAGACCAACAACAGACTGATAGTAATAGATGGTAAATAGGAATTTTACGGACTTTTAACTGATCTTGGCAACAACAGAGTATTCAAATGCACTGTGTTCAAAGTGGTCACTACAAATGATTGAACTCGATTTTATTTCAAAATATTGGTCTGTTATTCGCAATTTTTTTCCAGTGTAACCTGTTTTGTTCATTTGATGGAAAGGTAAACAACCTCACTCCATCTTTAAAAAAAATGTTCACATATTGGCAAACCGTTTTTGTATCTGAACCAATGTCACCGATTACTTGTTTCTACATGGAGTTTATAGCGTGGAACACACACTCGAAGAGGCATGATACCATGGATCAGTGGTTTTCAACCCGTGTGCAGCGGCATATGACAAATTATGTAATTTTTTTTGTCAACTTCATAAATCTTTTATCAAATCAAACTTATTCAAAGTTATGAAAATGTAACATTTAAACATTTACTGTAGACTTTTTAAAATTATATATCCAACTGAAGTCGATTTCTAAACGGAAAGGAAGGGAGAACTGCGGCAGTCGGTTCGAGCTGGTTGTGACTGAATGCGCACCTGCGCTGAGTTGCAGTGCTATCAGTGGTACTGAAACGCAATTGATTAAATGGACGGATGTTGAATTCGTTTTTATTATCTTGCACTCTGCTTGTCCTTTTTCTAGGTTGGACTTGTGGACGAAATTGATTTTATAAATAATATGTTTGTCCTTGCCCTTTTGGTAGGCTTATTTATTTGATATGAAACTGCTTAAATTAACTGTGGATATACACCGATCAGCCATAACATTATGACCACCTGCCTAATATTGTATAGGTCCCCCTTTTGCCACCAAAACGGCCCTGACCCGTCGAGGCATGGACTCCACTAGACCTCTGAAGGTGTGCTGTGGTATCTGGCACAAAGATGTTAGCAACAGATTCTTTAAGTCCTGTAAGTTGCGAGGTGGGGCCTCCATGGATCGGACTTGTTTGTCCAGCGCATCCCACAGATGCTCGTTTGGATTAAGATCTGGGGAATTTGGAGGCCAAGTCAACACCTTGAACTCGTGATTCATCAGACCAGGCCACCTTCTTCCATTGCTCCGTGGTCCAGTTCTGATGCTCATGTGCCCATTGTAGGCGCTTTCGGCAGTGGACAGGGTTCAGCATGGGCGCCCTGACTGGTCTGCGGCTACGCAGCCCCATACGCAACAAACTGCGATGCACTGTGTGTTCTGACACCTTTCTATCAGAACCAGCATTCACTTTTTCAGCAATTTGAGCTACAGTAGCTCGTCTGTTGGATCGGACCACATGGGCCAGCCTTCGCTCCCCACGAGCATCAATGGGCCTTGGCAGCCCATGATCCTGTTGCCAGTTCACTGCTTATCCTTCCTTGGACCACTTTTGATAGGTACTGACCACTGCAGACCGGGAACACCCCACAAGAGCTGCAGGTTTGGAGATGCTCTGATCCAGTCGTCTAGCCATCACAATTTGGCCCTTGTCAAAGTCGCTCAGATCCTTACGCTTGCCCATTTTTCCTGCTTCTAACACATCAACTTTGAGGACATAATGTTCACTTGCTGCCTAATATATCCCACCCACTGACAGGTGCTAACAGGAGATTAACAGTGTTATTCACTTCACCTGTCAGTGGTCATAATGTTATGGCTGATCGGTGTATGTTTATCGTACTCAGCTCAGGTGTGCATTCAGTCCACAAACAAAACATTTCAGTTGCGAAACGTTTAATCAAATAGAATAAAACAGAGAGGATGGCATGTTTGATCCATGTGCTATTGTTTTTCAACAATTGTAATGCCCTTTGTTATGTTTAACCACTTAGTTGAATTAACTTATGTTATAAGATATTGTGAACTGAACATATTTTGCTGTTAATTTTATATTTACTGTGAATAGTTTTTAGTGTCTGGTCTTTGTCTGCCTGCACTAAATAAATGATTTGTATTATGTAATTTTTTATTATGTCTGTCTATTTTTTCACCATACCACTAAAGGCCCCTCCTTGCACATCACACATTTACCTTTTTAATTACTCATATTTTAAAACACCATGTGCACGTGATAATAGTTTTATCAACCCATTGCCATTCAGGTAAGACAATACCTAGAAATTTTTTTTTTTTTTTTCATGTTGGTGTGCCGCAAGGTTTTTGGTCTTGGCAAAGTGTGCCGTGGCATTAAAAAGGTTGGGAACCACTGCCATAGATATCAGTTTATAGAGTGCTTGCCTGTATTTTGTAATATGAATATTTATGAGTAGGTTTTGCCATGAATTTGACATTTAAGCATGAAATGGCGCATGTGTTCAAACATAAAAACATAATTAGAAATACTTTTACATTTAGAAAGAGCGAGCAATTTAACCTTCAACACATGAAGAAATTGTTTAATAGCAACTAGAAAATAACACTTGAAATAATAAAATAATGTAGGCCTACTACTTTCTTCCCTTATTATAATTTGCCACAATAACTGCAGTAATGTTTTCCCCCATGGTTATACCACATATTTACTTTGCTTTTACATGTTTTTCAATCATTTTTATCATGGTTTAATATACTTCTGTAAGAACTGGCATGATTATACTTTGCTTTCTTATTATGTTGACTCTACCGTTGTCTTGACCAGACTGCACTTACCTATATACAGACTCTCATCTCTCCTTCCCTCCCGACCTCTCCAGTCCTCCTGTGCCAGGAGACTCACTTTACACCTCTCCACTACTCATCCGACAGAGCCACTCATTTTCAACCCTTGCCCTTAAGTGGTGGAATGACCTTCCACTGAGGTCAGGACAGCATAGTCTCTGACCACTGTCCAGCGATTACTCAAGACACATCTGTTCATACTTTACCTGTAATACAGCAGTTTATTCTCCTGAGCTGTTCAGCACTCAGCAGGGCTATTATGCACTTTATTTAACTATGCTTCCTTATTCTCCCGTGTACATATGTACTGTTAGTACGTCTATGGTTTTACTGTAACTTTACCTATGCCCCCCTCTCTTTAGCACAGTCTTAGAACTGAATTACATCTGCATCTGCATGTTACATAATTTAATTAGGATTCTGTTACTGCACTTATATAAATACTATTACTACTACTAATTATTATTATTATTATTATTATTATTATTATTATTATTATTATACAGTATACCATAATACAATTAAATTGCATCAGTGTTTAAGTCATTTTTATTGATTTTCAATGTCTATTGTCTTCCAGAAACTCCAAAAAGGAGGAAATCACTGCGAAGGAAGTTTGACTCCTTTTCCAAAGAGAGAAAGGAAAGAGGTAAGGGCAAAGCAAACAAAAGTGGCCTTGTCATATTTCATGTCTGAATTTAAAAAGATAAGTACCTGTTAAGTCTGTCAAGCTCTCTGTGTGTCCCTAAGTGGTCTCTTGCACACAACTGAACAAACATTGGAAATAATAAGGCTAGAAGTAATCAAATACATAATGAGAATTTGCTTGAAAGCCCAAGGGACCATTTAAAAAGCACACACAATACTCTTACAAAAACAGTACCCCAAGGAGAATCATTCAAAGAACATATTCAGTATTGCCAACATCGAAGCTACATTGTCAACAGCTTCTAGTAATTACAGCACAAATGCTAAAAACACTTTATCCATCTGCTAAACATACCACTTTGTAATAGAAAGCAGTTTCAATTTTGCAGTGCCAATAAAATAAATGCTTAAATAATTAATAATGTGTGGAGTTGCAATGGACTGAGAAATGTTTAATGATATTGAAAAGAGATGTGGCAACCACACCCCTGACCTTAGGAATAATATTCTGAGTTGGAAAAAAATGATTGTTTTTCTGTTTCACATTTAGCAATGTTCCATGGGCCAGATGAGAATGCAGCTTGTTGCCAAGTTAAAGAGTTACATGGGTTTTCCCAGGTCTCTATAAAGCTCCTAGGCCCTTAAGAAGCTAGGACATAAATACCCTAATCAAAGGGTACATTGGTACTTTGCCATGGACATTACTAATGACCTGAGCACTTTGTGTTCTCTTTGTTTAAGTTGAGTCATTTATTATCATGTCAGAATATCTATTAGGGTTATTTCAGATCATTATGAAATAATATTTCCTATTTTAACAGATTTATAGCAACACATGCAGCAATTCGCATACAACAGTACTGCTATATACAGGGTCTAAAACATATTCAGCCCAATCACTTTCCCACACTAACCACTAAATGTCACTCTTCACACTACGTTCCATAGCTATGTTTTCAAAAAATAAAAACTCCATAACTTCTTGTGACACTGTACTTGGAATTAATTACATCCAATCATAATGACAAAAAACAAATTAATCATTAGGAAAATGAAATGAAAAATGCCACACAGAACCAAAAAACTGTGATAATGCTGTCAAACTGTACAAGGTCCTATTTCCAATGTGTAATGAATTATTACATTTGCTAGTACACAGAGGAGACGAGAGTTGGAGGTGGATAGTGTATGTAGAAGCATAAGTATAAGTTTGATTATTTTAATGTAACTCTAATCTGTAATTTATTGACACTTTGGAAACTGAAATTGGTTACATCTGAGGGTAGGGTGGAGGACTATACAGCAATGTGTGTGTTTTGGGACAGAGGGGAGTAGTAACTGCCAAATGCTAACTGGATCCAAGAGGGGAGTACTTCACAATGAAGTTTCTGCTATGTGTGCAATACAGCTATCTTCCTGCAGAACCCTCAGCCAAATTAAAGCTTAACGGGCTGGTGATGAAGTCTCAAAGCTGGAGACTGACAGTAAAACCTGATTGACCTTTATTTGCATTAGAGCATCTGAAGTCAGAAGTCAATTGTATTATTCTGGCTTTTTTTAAATTGTTAATTGTTTTAATTGTTAATTGTTGTTTGACAAAGTGTTGTCACACTTGCAAAGTCTCACATTTATAAACTGAACACGTATGTAGTCTGCTATATCACATATATCTTGATTAGTGTAAGGAAACAGGCTTTTAGGACATATGTGTGATATAGGCAACCATAGGCCAGGGTTATGTACTAAATTAATCCTCTATAGTTCTGAATGAATCCCCCATGTTATTGTAAATGTACAAATCAAATATTATCCAGAGGAATCTTTTATGTGATTCAAAGTGTTCTGAGAAAAGGGAATCCCTCCCCTTCAGCTACTCCTGGGCTTTCTCAATTCCTTACTCAATATTTTCCTGAATATGAATTACACTAGGTTGGACATTATGTAACGAGTGAGAGATCTTATTTTAATTGTTGGGAGTGGAAGATGCATTAAACTGGTGTCCATATTGTAATGTCGCAAAGCACTGGTAATACTTTAGTGATCCTTAAAGCATTGGTGAAATCAAGACATCTGATTAAAGGATCTAAAGGGCTGCCAGCTGGGGACACTGGCGCACATTGAGAGTGGATTATTTAAAGACAACAGGATTGCTCTCAGGTTTTCTCAAGTCTAAAGTCTAGTATATTTAAAGTAAAGGGTACATGATCCATATGTTGTATCATTACTGAGCAGTTGGAGACTAATTATCGATAAAAAATAAAACGTCTGACATACACGTCTATTTATACATTATTCCCTGCATCAAAACGGTTTCTGGTGCTCCACAGCTAGTGGCTAAACCACTACAGGCCCAGGTGGATATCGGTTCAACACTTCTTTTTGTGCCAAGATGTATTGCTCTGGTCAGTCATGCAGCATTAACGGTACAATACAATTCATTAGCACTTCACAGGCAGGGAGAAAGCAAACATTTGTGTAAGATGTTGTCATAATGAGATTAGAGCTTGCAACCTTCTGTCTATCGCGATCATTACAGTAGAATTTATACTTACCTAGCTGCACTGGGTATCAAATTTCGTCTGTTTTAAATCGCAAAAAAGTTCAAAGGTGTTGCCTCCCAGTGTGTCAGTGAAGCCATGTATTCTACAGTGAGTGAGTTATAATTGATATTACAGTTGTGGAGTGTTTAATGAACAGCATTTCGGCTGTTGGGTTTCAGAGACTGCTCCGAAGGCCTTTGGGATCCCTCTTTCCCATGTGATCGCGAATGACAGAGCCCACAAACAGAAGCAGGACGCCCTCAAGGAGAGCCGCAGGGACTGCCTGGACCTGGAGGCCAGCGTGCTGCGATTCCGGGCCGAGAAACAAAACAAGCCCCCCAACTCCGACCCCCGCACCACACTTGACCTGCACAACAAGCATCTCTCCCCCACTTTCCTGGACAACACATCCAGAAGCCATCGCAGGGTAAGCTATCAGCTGTCTCCCTGGCCTGTTCCAGTGTGTACCATCTCCAGGTGTAACCACAGCTCCATATCTAGATTTCTCTGCAAACCCCTCTCAACCTGCATCCTGTTCCTTACCCTAAAATAAAATTGATGTTTGCAGGGAGTATGAGTTGCCAATGGGAACATGTCGTAGGGCTTTTAATTGTTTTCCTCTGGTAAAAGCATTCCAAGAACAGAAATTCACAGATTCTATTGTCTCGGTTGTAGTGCAAAAAAATAAGAATTTGTTGAACAACCTGACCATTTTAAGCCTGTTTGTTGAAGTCTGGACAGAGACTCGTTGCCAAGTACTCATTTAAAGCCAAAATGTTTTTCTAATGTAATCAGCAGAGCTTTGTCCGATATAGACAAATAAACAAAATGCCCACTGTTGCACCATGGCCAGAATTGCTTATTGAGAAATAAGTACGCAGTGGCTGAAATACACACAAAAAATGCAGAAAAACATTGAGCCAACTCCCTTGATATTACTAGAGAGAGCAAAGTTGAGCTTGAAAGGGTTTTTCTTTGATATCCAGAGCTCCACGGAGATGTGTTCTTTTCATGTATTGACTATAATGAGTTACCATACTTGGCTAGGGACCTAAAGCCACTGCCACATTAGCTTCACCTTGCTGATCTGTCAGGTGATGCGCTTGGTCCTTGGCCTGGAATCTGTCCAACATCTGCGATAAAGATTTACGACTGGCTGGGTTTCTGATGCTTATGATAATGCTGTTGGAACTGCATTGTTTGGAGTCAATTTAAGTCTGGTTCACACAAGACCTATATCTGACATCAATTGGATGATAATTCAATTCAATGTTTATTTAGTATAGAGACCTTCACAAAAAAACAGAAAACCAGTAAGCACAGGAGAGAAAAACAAAAACTCTGATAGAGTATCAGACTGTTACAGGAGAAAATAAATCATTGAGAGCCTAGGGCCTAGCCCTAATGGTTGCCTCCTCTCCAGGCAAAAAACAAACACAGACACACACAAAAAAAACATTTGATAAACAAGGTCTGTTCTTTTCACTACAGGTAGGCCCTATCTGTTTGACTTATAATAATAAATCACCTTTTTCGATGGGAAAGGCTTACAGCATAGCATAGGAGATAGTGTAATAAGTTAAGGCATGTGATACATGTTTATATATGTATAAAACAAACACTTGCATACCTACAAAGTGTTTTAATGCCGGTTTATTTCAGGGAGGGCTGTCAGTGGATTCCATCTCAGACCTGGTTGACAGTCAGTCACGTTTATTGGAGGCCCTGCAGCTCTCCCATCCGAATGAACTGGAGAGCAAGAGGGTAACTGGGCGGCCAAAGAAACTCAGCCTGAATCCCATCTACAGGCAGGTGCCCAGGATTGTTGACCGCTGCTGTCAACACATCGAGATTTATGGTGAGTTCAGCAGAATCCAATGATGTTGTAATGTTGGTTACATAATGTATTCATGTTTGCAGTTTCACACACATTTTTTGTTTGTACTGAGTCAATAAAACACAATCTTTAAATTGTTTTATCTTGTAAAAAACGCTTAAACTTTTGCTACCAGTCAGTTTGTCTCTAGTGTCCACATGGGAGACTGAATCTTACTAATTATGGTCTGGGTAAGGGAGTTTGTTTATAATTGTTAATTCTTTGACTTCAAGCCAGATCCCTTATCACATAACACTGCTTCTGATTTTCTCTATAGAAGTTTTTACACATTTGAGATGTATGCCTTACATGGTTGTCCTTTCTAGAAAACGAGAATAATACCCTGACTGCTCAAAGGCAGTAAGGAAGTGTAACAGCTTGTAGAGGCACTCTGGTTTTTATTGGCTCATTTTGTCCTCTGCATAGATTCTTAAAGTATTCTCTCTGTCTGTCTTTCTTTAGGTTTGCATACTGTAGGGATTTTCCGAGTTGGGAGTTCAAAGAAGAGGGTCAGACAGGTATTGCATTTGCCACCTCTTTACCGTTCCTGAAACTTGCACAGAAATGGAATACTCAAAATATGTACCCATGTCATTCCCCCTCACTACCTGCTTACCTGTTTTTTGTATCAGACCAACTACAGTTTCTATCATCAAACACACCATGCCAGCATGCAAAGAAAGCTGTGCAAACATGCTGTGTATTTTCCTTATTTAAATATTTACATCAAAAATCTGCTGCCACCTTTTCCAGTAAATTAATTTATCAGCTTATAAGAATCATATTCCCATGGAAGTATTTGCATTGTCTCTTTAAATACATAAAATGAGAAGCTTGCTCTACATTTGAATGAATATTATTTGTCCTTGATTTAATGTAAGGGGCAGTAAGAAATGTGAACTGTCTACAGCATTTGAATATGATGTCCCCATGGCAGCCAAACTTAACATTGTGTTTGCCTTTCAGCTGCGTGAGGAGTTTGACCTGGGCAATGATGTCATTCTGGATGATGACCACAGTGTCCATGATGTGGCGGCTCTCCTGAAGGAGTTCCTGAGGGACATGCCTGATCCCCTGCTGCCCAGAGAGCTTTACTCAGCCTTTCTTCACGCTAATGGTATATAGCAAGAGAAAAACACTCAACGCAGTTTTGGAGTTTTTCTAAACCCGTGCTGGAATCCAAGTTATCCACATCTTTGATCTCACTTGCGTCTATTTATAGATCAATGATTCCAGAATATGCACTGCTTTATGTTGCATGTAAAAACAACAACATGCATATTTCATTTGAAAATGTGGAAAGCAGAGTGTTTATCGTTCAAAAACATGTACATAGTGTGAATTTCAATGTAAATTATGAAGTGCTGTGTAGGAAAAGAATTCAGTCAGTTGTTTGGGCCCCAGGGCGGGATTAGAAACTGAAACTCTGTATGAAACTAAAACTTTCACCTGATATCCATGGCGTTCGGGTTATAAATAGATGTCATGCATGTTTGTGTTTTCTATCAGTGTATAAAAAGCATGTGACTTGAATGTTATGTGAAATAAATACAAAACAGCAAAAACTTATTTTCACCTCTCTGTAATAAGTGGTCTCTTGTATTCCACAGACGTAGATTGTTGTTTGCGTGTCAGATGGCCATAAAAAAAATAGAAATATGGTTGAAACCATTTACATGTTCTTTAAGTAACACTATAGTTAAATATCTGACTGAAAGAGAGTGTATCAGCTTGGATTAGTTCACTCCCCTCTTGGTAGCACTTTGCTGCAGTGGGTTATCTCGCCCTGCCTTACGTTGTATCGCTTGTCTCTGTGTTACAGCATTGAAGGGGCCCGACCGACTCCTGTTCCTGCAGCAGCTGGTGTATCTGCTGCCGCCATGCAACTGTGACACCCTGCAGCGGCTCCTGCAGCTCCTCCACACGGTGCATAGCCATGCCCAGGACACCACGGGCCCTGACGGACAGGAGGTGAGCATCTCTGCACTCGCGTGGGGATATGATATCATACTGTTTAATGTTGTAGCCAATTAATTGATAACCCTGCCTGTTAACTGCATTTACATGAATCTGCAATTGTTGTCTTCTGTACTTTCCCTTCTTTACACTGTTTACTTGTTAATGATCTCAGTGATCATTATGACAATGAATGAATAAGGATCAAAACCATTAAGAGTACTCGGACTTGGCTGACTCTAGTGTCTCCTTCCATAGATTCAGAACTCTTTAAAGATCCCTCACACTGAAAATGTTTTCCTTTCTTTCATCCAAAGAATTAAAACAGACATTGGGTCTCTTCTGAATCCCAATTTGCACTTTCAGATTTCTGGGAACAAGATGACAGCCGCTAACCTGGCAGTCATTTTTGGACCCAACCTCCTTCAAGGGGAGAAAGCCACAGAGAAGGACTATAGCCAGCAGTCAGTGGGAATAGAGGACAGCTCCTCCATCATCTCAGTCACACTAGAACTATTACAGAACTACAAATCCTTGTTTACAGTAAGTTAGCCTTTATCTTTTCTCAGTTTTTTTCAAAGCTATTCAGAAATCACTTTTTCATTCAACAAATGGTGTGGACACATATCCTCGAAACAGCTTTAAACAGAGAAACTTGTGATTTAAAAACTAATATTTTGAACAAGCTGTGTAAATCATGTGCGGTGTAGTCAGGTCTGAGCCCCCATTATATAAGCTATGGCTGATAATAACAGAATCAACATTCATGCAGGAATAAAATTAAAAGTTAATGGTTAAATAATCTGATATCAGTATAAATAATAAGACAGTTTGTTGTATGCA
This sequence comes from Amia ocellicauda, assembly GCF_036373705.1. Taxonomy (NCBI): domain Eukaryota; kingdom Metazoa; phylum Chordata; class Actinopteri; order Amiiformes; family Amiidae; genus Amia; species Amia ocellicauda. Next base: position 8,397,041 of record NC_089859.1, read on the forward strand.
GCACCCAACTTCATTAAATTCTAGTTGAGTGTTGAAAGAATATATCAGGTATCTATATGGAAAGAAATAAACTACAGCTGTCAGGGGGCAGTATCTAAAAATGTCCATGACTTAATTTCTAAACTTGCATTAACAGTTCCATACAAAATAGATATGCCAGTATCTAATTTAGGGTAAATGATGTCTACCTGTAACTCAGCAATACTAACCATTAAACAGAGTTTCAGCATTTGCTATAGGTGTTAATTCTCTTTAGTGTGCGTGCATATTTCAAACCCCATCCTGTCTTAAAGTCTTCTGGGATTAGGAGGCCTAGTATTTGCTGGGCATCACAAAAAGTGTTAACTGGACAGTTGTAGAAAACTGACTCACTCTATTCCGGACAGTGCTATTTATTTCTATTCCTGGAAGCAAGGTGGCCTTCAGAGCCAGACCCATTATTCCTGATAGACTACTAGGAGCATTAATGACTCAGCATTGCCATACAACAACTTGCACCATCAACTGATAAAAACAGAAATGTATCTTCAGGCAGGATGTTTGTGTTGCCAGCACTCAATGGAAACATACAATGGAATAACATGTCCTCACCTTGATCAAGGGAATTTAAGATACCCTGTGAGATGTGTTTTCCTCCCCAGCTGTGTTTGGACAAAGCAATATTGCTTTGGCTGTATTTCAACATTTGGTGTCTGATACAGTGCTATTTCACAACACCGAAGGCTTCGCACACATGCCATGGTCCTGTTATGTAGTGTGCTTCCACTCCCAGGCTATGATTTTCAAGAAAAATAAAAAGACCAATTTATTTTACTTTGACATCCCATTCCATGGGATTTTTTCTCTCTGCTTTAGAATGTAAAGCAGCCTGGTTGTGTAATTAAACATCTTCAATCTTCAGAGTTACTAGAAGCTTGCTTTATTGTGTACAGGTGTCTGCTGAGCTGCAACAGGAGGTCCTTATGAGTTTACTGCAGACTGATTCAGATGTCATTGACTATCTCCTCCGCAGGAAGCTGAGGTACAAAGCTAATCCTTGAAAAGTATGACCCTTACATTTACACTACCGGTCAAACGTTTTAGAACACCCCCATTTTTTTCAGTTTTTTTTTTTTTTTATGCAGTTCAAGTCCAGTGAATAACCTGAAATGGTACAAAGGTAAGCGGTAAACTGCCAGAGGTTAAAAAAAAAAAGTTTAGATTAACAAAAACTAAAAAATAATATACTTCACCCTCTTAAGCATTATTTGGCAGTATTACACGCAGCTTCTGTGCATAGAAGTGACACTGTATTCCTACAATGCCCACATCGTTTGAAAGCTTATTCTCTTGGTTACCAGCGTTTCATACTCAAACACATCAGATTTACAGTTTCCGTGTTGCCTGCCGTCATTCAGAGCCCGGGGGGTAAACGCACAGTCTGCTACGGTCTGCTCATTCCGACGGTCACAGATCACTCAATTTCGATCGGATTTCTTTGTAAAGAAAGCGTGGGGGGCGGGGTGGTTATAAAAAAAAGTTTTATATCAGAGACTGCTTCATATCGTTAGAAAGCTGATAATCTCGGCTTTCATGGGATACCAAATACTTGTCAAACAACACAACAGTGTAGAGTACACATGGGATTAAAGAGAAGCAAAGGGATATAGGGTACCAGAGGGGTTTGCAGTTTAAGTAGTTGATCTTGTTAAACAAAACGATTCCATGATTTATTTTTTATCTCCAATTGTTTATTTGTACTATGCTTTCATTTCAGAGTACATTGAGACATTAAACTGCACACATTTCAATAAAAACTGGTAAAATTGAGGTGTTCTAAAATTTTTGACCGGTAGTGTATATCAAATTTTGTGTTTGTTGTTTCTCATATTTTGTAGAATTGATGCATTAGAATATGTTATTTTTTCTGATGCAAATAATCCCATCATAAAAGTTGTCATGCTCATTTAGATATTTTTTGTTGATGTTTTGTTGTAAATTAAAAGCATTCTGTGATTTGGCATCAGATAATAAGGCAAGCCAAAACTGGCACAGGACCTTTGTGCTACTGTTATTGGCTTTTACAGCCAGGATGTGTTTTAGATTACTTTTGAAAGTTATCCTCTGATCTTAGCCCATGATCTTCTTGTGTGACAGAGTCTCTGATGTGACCAGTGAATCTGATTCCTCTGGGAGGCACTGTTCCTCCAAGTCTTCCTATGATTCCTCCACGCTGTCTAGTGGGGATATTTCCCCCCTGGATGCCTCTCCCATCTTCTCTGAGCAGCAGGGCGCTGGCAGCCTGAGCAGTGATATCTTCCTCAACCTCCTCAGACTCAACAAGCACAGGAATCGTAAGTCAGGAGCAACATGGGATAAAAGGTCAAAGGTCACTTTAGGAGGCACTGCCTGTCTTAAACTATTATTTAGCTTCTAACTGCTGTTTAGCGTTTGGGGAAATTGCCTCATACACTTTTAACATTTTTTATGTACCACAAAATGCTGCAATGTTCCTTTAACATGAACATGTTATTTCTTTTTGTATGATTTGTCTTCAATGTGACTTGAAAATATGTTCCACTAGATGACAAGAAGGCAATATTTAGCCTCTGCAATGTACAATGGCTCATAGTCATTTACAGAAATGTTACTAACCAGTATGCTCTGTCTTAGGTTCTTCTGAAGACAGCCCTAGAAAACCGATGAACCAGACAAGGCAGTTTTACTCGCACCACAACCTTATGAGTCTGACCCAGTCTCCCTGCGGAAGACAGTCAGAAGAAAGAGATCCTGTTGAACAGGAGAAGACCGTCTTCCATGCCAAGAACAATGGCCAATCCTCTCAGGAAAGCCCCTCTCAAAGCGATGCCCAGACAGTAAAGCCGGGCAGGGGAGGGGAGTCACCTCAGAAGCTGATGGGTCTCTCGGAGAGGAACGAGACTCCAGACATCCAGACTCTTGTAGACTACCCACAACGCCTCTTCAGCTCGGGGCAAAACCCCAATGCCAACAGCAATAACAACACAAACCCTGGCCCCACAGCCCAAATGAATCAGCCACCTTCTCCAGGAGACGGTGTATGGGTGAAACAGGACACTGCAGATACAGTTGAGAGCAGGCCTCAGAGCAGCCCCACAAATTTCTGGGACTTTTTCACAGGAAAAATCTCTGGTTCAGAAACAATCGTATGACCAGTAAGGCTGGTCCCACAATGGTAGCATTCTAGACTAAGACCTGGACATGACCAGATTTAAATCACTGCTGTGGTGTTTTCTGAGACTGTACAGAACAAACAACAGGCATGGTTCACCATTTCAGAATGTGTTCTTCTGTCAAGATGCGAGTTTTTGTAATTTTCCATCAGCTTGTGTTGTTTTCTGTGCAGCCTTGCAGACGTGCAACAATCTGCCGAACGACTGACAAAGTGTTGGCAAAAAAGTGAAACTGAAGATTATGTTTTCTGTTCTTTGGTGCACTACATCCCTCACATTTTTTGTTCTTGCCCTTCTGCTCATAAACATTGGGCCCCTGCAAACAAATTTGACACAAGTTCTCCTTTGAAGTTGTTCACAGTTGTCCCTGCCTTAGACATGTATGATATTGCCATATACTGTAGATATAGATACCTATCTATGCATTTTTATGTATCATAATTTTCATCATCATCATCCTTTGTTGATTCCCTGCTGGATTAAGGTCTGCCCAAGATGCTTCCCAATTGTTTTTATCTAAATCCTCTATTTTCCAGGTTAGACCACAAAGGTTAAATATTCCCATCTTCTATGTGGTCTTCATCTTGGTTATTTTTCACCTCTTGGGTCCAATACTATAGTCCTTTATTCCATCTCTGATATTTTCTTGCAGTGTGTCCGCCTCATTGCCATTTTAACATCTTCACTCTTTATATGCATAATGCAAACTTATTATTTTGCCAGTTACAGATATTGACATCAGGAAAAAGCACCTAAAAGCACTAAATGTCAGAAGAAACTGATGCCTCCTTCATAAGCTATGGTACTTATTTTCTTGTAACAGACTTGTATGTATTCATTGCACAAGAGAAATGTCTTCACAAATTGTTCATGATCAAAACCTTTATAAAGCTATACTTTATTTAATAAAGCCAGAACAGTGTCCCTGCAATGTACAAGTCATCCTTCATTTCCATATTGGTCTTCATCATAAATGGACAATTACATTGTATATCTGTAGATGCCTCATAGGGAGGGCCTAGTTGTCAAGACAATACATTCAATTATATTAACACTATATTGTGACCATCTTTTTGTAAGATCTGTTCTGTTTCTAGATCCTGGGGGTGATAGTTCAGATACATGTTCAGTTTAGTACTGACAACTTGACTGGATCACAAACCAGAAAACATAGGGATCCTCTAGGACAGGGGTGTCCAAACTACAGCCCACGCAACATAACGTGCCTACACATACGACTGGGGAAAGTGTGGTGAGACGATGGAGCGGTCAGGAGACAGAATGAGGCTACGGACAATGCGGTAAAATAATAAATATTGTTGGCTCAACAATAATTTAAGACCGGGGCATAACACATACCCTGGATGAAACACAATAAATAGCAGATAACAGGAATAAAGGGAGGACGAACACATGGGTGCCAAATCAAAGAAATAAAGAAATCCCTCATCCATTTAAGTCACTAAGGCAACACCTTCCTAGCCTAGCCCAAAAATACACATTGTAGCACCCTGTGAAGGACTAGCCTAGTGTGTTGAAACGGAAACCAAACCCTACGTGATGTAAATGTAAGCGCTGGGGCGTCTTACCTACTTACCTCACCCTTCCCAGGCTTATTACAGGGATGGGTAACAGTGGGATTTAAACAGATAAGATACACAAGACAATACAAATGCAAACCCGCAGGTATAGCAACAGCAAATGCACAAAGCTCTGAACAGCACAGACAACACATTCAGAATGACAAGCCTCCTGCTGGAGAAAATGGGAGGGGTGAAGTAGTCACAGAGCCTCCTCTGATTGGATGACAAAGGACAGCTTGAGAAACAACCAGACCAATGGTGTACCAGTGATGAGAGAGGAACCAAAACCAAGAGAGAGAAACAGAGAAACACAGCGCAAACAACAAAACGACACCACACAGGCTGCACAAGTGTGGGGTCGTAACAGCAAGTAATCAATCAGACGTCAGAAAGCTTGTGACAGGATAGAATTATTTTAAACACAATGCCAGGAAAAGATAATACTGTAGTTTGGAAACGTTTTGCAAGCAGGTGATTGGGTGGAAGATATTCATTGTGTACCAGTGGAATATAAGTAAAATATGTTGTTTTATTTATTTTCATTTTGCATTTCCATATTCATTGTTTTTATGTAGATTTTGATCAGGTGTATATGTGCTAATATTAGGCTACAGTGTGAGGACATAAAACTGCACTATAGTTACTGTACAGTGAAAGGTCATTAGACTGCACTATAGTTACTGTGCATTGTGAGGTCATAAGACTGCATTATAGTTACTGTATAGTGTGAGATCATTACACTACACTGTAGTTACAGCACAGTGTGAGATAATTTCACTATACTATAGTTACTGCACAGTGTGAGTTCAATACTCTGCACTATATTTACAGAACAGTGTGAGGTCAATACTCTGCACTACAGATACTGTACAGTGTGAGGTCTTTACAGTGCAATATAGTTACTGAGCATTGTGAGATCATTACACTATACTATAGTTACTGTACATTGTGAGATCATTACACTATACTATAGTTTCTGTGCAGTGTGAGGTCATAAGATTTCACTATAGTTACTTTACAGTGTGAGGTCATTAGACAGCACTATAGATACTGCACAGTGTGAGGTCAATACTCTGCACTATAGTTACTGTACAGTGTGAGGTCATTGCAGTGCACTATAGTTACTGAATAGTGTGAGTTCATTACACTGCACTGTGTGAGATCATTACACTGCACTATAGTTACTGAATAGTGTGAGGTCAGTTCACTGCACTATAGTTACTGTACAGTGTGAGGTAATTACACTGCACCATAGTTACTGTACAGTGTGAGGTCATTATACTATACTGTAGTAACTGTGCAGTGTGAGGTCATAAGACTGAATATACTACTAGAGGCTCAGGAGAAATTTGTACCAAAACATAGCAAACTGCGGACCATAAAACATTGGCCAAAATGGTTTAATAGAAGTATGCAAAAAAATATCAAGAGAAAGAAAATGTTGAATAGCGCATACAAAAGGGATGGAGACAAATCAAAATACAAAGAATATGTTGAGCTGCAAAGAGATCTAAATAAAAGGATCAGGAAAGCAAAGAGGGAAATAGAAAGAAACATAGCTCTTACAGCTAAAACTAATGCGAAGAGCTTTTTTCAATACTACAACAGCAAGAGGTCAATAAAGGAGGAAGTGAAACAGATAAAGGGCAAAAACTGAAGTAACTTGGAAAACGAACAAGATGTGGCAAATATTCTAAATGAGTATTTCACAGAGGTTTTTACAAAATGACAAAACGGATAACATGCCACAGGTTAACAATCAGTCCAGTCAAATCCTAAGAGAGATCAGGATAAATGAAGAGGAAGTACTAAAGGGATTAGCAGAATTAAAACAAACAAATCACCTGGGCCAGATGGTATATTTCCAACAGTACTTAAAGAAATCAGGGAAATTATTTATAGGCCACTAACTAAACTGTTCCAAATGACACTTAGAACAGGGGATGTGCCAACTGACTGGAAGACGGCAAATGTCAAACCAATCCACAAGAAAGAGGACAAAACTGAGCCAGTAAATTACAGACCAATCAGTCTCACCTACATCACTTGTAAAATGTTGGAAAAAATGATTAGACAGAAAATAGAGGAGCATCTTAATGAAAAACATATTCTTGGAGATAGTCAACATGGGTTTAGACGAGGCAGATCATGTCTTACTAATTTATTAGAATTTTTTGAACATGCAACTGCAGCTGTAGATCATGTGAAAGCATATGATATGATATACTTAGATTTCCAAAAAGCTTTTGATAAGGTTCCACACCAAAGACTGATCCTCAAATTGAAAGCTGTAGGTTTTCAGGGTAATGTAAGTAGATGGATTATGAACTGGTTGATGTATAGGAAACAGAGGGTGTCGATTAGAGGAGTTGCTTCTAACTGGAGTGAGGTTGTTAGTGGAGTTCCACAGGGATCAGTACTAGGGCCTTTGCTTTTTCTAATCGATATTAATGATCTGGACTCTGGGATAGTTAGCAAACTTGTCAAATTTGCAGATGATACTAAAATAGGTGGCTCAGCAGATACAATCTTGGCAGCACAGGCTATTCAGAGGGACTTAGATAACATTCAGTTGTGGGCCAACACCTGGCAGATGAAATTCAATGTGGACAAGTGCAAGGTAATACATGCAGGTAACAAAAATGTCCACTATAATTACACTATGGGAGGAACAGAACTAGATGAAGTAATGCATGAGAAAGACCTAGGAGTCTATCTGGACTCCTCACTTTCTCCATCCAAGCAATGTGGGGAAGCAATAAAAAAGGCAAACAGAATGCTAGGGTATATTGTCAAAAGTGTAGAATTGAGAACAAGGGCAGTGATGTTCAGACTGTACAATGCACTAGTTAGAGCTCATCTGGATACTGTGGACAGTTCTGGGCTCCACACTTCAAGAAAGATATCGCTGCTCTAGAGGCAGTTCAGAGGAGAGCAACCAGACTTAATCCAGGTCTGATGGGAATGTCCTACTCGGAGAGACTGAGGGACCTGAACCTTTTCACCCTGGAACAGAGGAGACTACGTGGGGACTTGATCCAAGTCTTCAAAATCATGAAAGGCATCGACCACATCAAACCAGAGGAGCTTTTCCAGATCAGCAGGGAAACACGCACCTGGGGACACAAATGGAAATTGGGCTTCAAGGCATTCAAGACAGAGAACAGGAGACACTTCTTCACACAGAGAGGTGTCACAATCTGAACAAACTCCCCAGCGATGTGGTTGAAGCTGACAATTCGGGAAAATTTAAAGTCAGACTGGATAGGATCCTTGGATCCCATAGTTTTTAATGGACACCAAACAAGCACGATGGGTCAAATGGCCTACTCTCGTTTTACAGTGCACCTAGTTACTGCACATCTGAGATCAATGCACTGCACTATAGTTACTGTACAGTGTGAGGTCTTTACAGTGCACTATAGTTACTGTGCATTTTGAGGTCATAAGACTGCACTATACTGACGTTACAGTGTGAGATCATTACACTACACTATAGTTACAGCACAGTATGTGATCATTACACTACACTATAGTTACTGTACAGTGTGAGGTCAATACTCTGCACTTTAGTTTCTGTACAGTGTGAGGTCATTACAGTGCACTATAGTTACTGTGCATTGTGAGGTCATAAGACTGCACTATAATTACTGAGCAGTGTGAGATCATTACACTATACTATAGTTACTGTACATTGTGAGGTCTTTACAGTGCACTATAGGTACTGCACAGTGTGATGCCATTAGACTGCACTATAGTTACTGTACAGTGTGAGGTCATTAGACTGCACTATAGTAACTGCACAGTGTGAGGTAATTACACTGCACTATAGTTACTGTGCAGTGTGAGGTCATTAGACTGCACTATAGTTACTGTACAGTGTGAGGTCATTAGACTGCACTATAGTTACTGCACAGTGTGAGGTCATTACAGTGCACCATAGTTACTGCACATTCTGATGTCAATACACTGCACTGTAGTACTGTACAGTGTGAGGTTTTTATAGGGCACTATAGTTACTGTACAGTTTGAGGTCATTATAGTGCACTGTAGTTGCTCTACAGTGTGAGGTCTTAAGACTGCACTATAGTTACTGTACAGTGTGATGTCATTACACTGCACTATCAGGGTGAGGGATGCCAATGTTAGTTCACGTGAAACATAGGCAATGGAAATGTACTTCATTTACATTCTATTAGTTGTGACATTTCTAACATTGGCGAAAAAATTACCTTAATTGGATGGAATCTAAAGATTGTGCAAAATGATCGTGGTCAGCTCAAATAATCACGGTCAGGCGATCATGTAATAATTGCGACAGGCCTAGTTTCTACCTACCATTTCACAGTTAAAGACATTATAAAAACACATTGGACTATATTATCCAGTGATCCCAAACACAATACAGTATTTAAAAACACTTTGCTTACAAATGTTCAAAAAATTTGAAAGACTATTTGACCAAATCAGATATTTATATGCCACCTGGAAGTATTTTTTTAATAACTGCTAGAATTACCAATTATCCTTGTTATAATTGTTCGAATTACAATGCTATGATTAAAGGTGAATATTTTACACACAAGGGGAAAGAAATGTATGTAAAAAGTGTAATCATGTGTAGAACAAATTATGTTGTGTATCTGTTGAAATGTCCATGTGGTTTGTACTATGTAGGGAAAACCAGAAGAGAAATAAGATTGAGAATACATGAACATAAAAGTACTATACTGAATAAGAACATTAAATCTTCTGTTGCCAGACACTTTAATGTCTGTAATCATGATGTGCGCTAATTATGTTTTTTGGTCATAGAAATAGTACACACCTCTAGAAAAGGAGGGGACAGAGGTCTAAATGAAGAATTATTTTTTGTTCTTTTTATTTAAGAAAGATTTGTCTTTGATGGATTTTTTTTGTTTTTTTTTCAAAACATTTTTTGGTTGAATTTTTTGTTTAAATTGAAAATGTCCAAAGTGAAATATTTTGAATTAAGAATGGTTATTTATACAAAAATGTATTGAAAATATATATTTCTATTTGAGTTGTTATTTGTTTAATGAATACTTTTGTAATTAGGAACAATTTAGGCTATACCCTGAATTAATAAACAACTAAATTGATGTACTAATTGTTCAATTAACTGTGATAACTATTTATGTGCTGTTGCATTCCGGGATTTTAAAACACTGAGGAAGGCAGATTGCCAAAACGTGTCTGTTTTCTTGTTCTGCTGTGGATTGGGGTGGTAATTTAGCAGATTTATACTATTTTGACGTGCTTCTGATCACCATTTTGTTAGTGGAGTGTGCGGGGCTTTTTTGATATGCAAGCTGATATAGATTGAAATGTTATGTACTACATGGTATAGGGAAGGCTAGGTGATGCAGCACTAAAAGCTGATGTTATCTATCTATTCACAGAAAGAATGTGTTTTTCTCACTCGGCAAAGCCGCAATCACCGTCTCCACAGGATTCCCAGTATCCATGTCATACTTGCAACAACAAAGCATTCATCTTAAACCATGTATTAGAGCTGTTCTTTATATTTTGTACACCCCAGGAGACACAACACTGATATGACAACAAACAGCAGCACCACTCCTTAAATATGTTCCTGCAAGGCTCTGGAAATTAAATAAAGAAATACCTTTGTTAAAAAAAAAAAAAAAACTCTGTGCCTGTGTCCACTTTAAGCTGCAATCCCTCCACCAGAGTTTAGCATCCTCTGGGGAGACACCGAATCTGTACCAGCAGCTCACCAGCTTCTGAATGTAATCCATTAACAAGGAAACCTGGTTAAAAGACCCATGTTTTTTCAAATAGTGTCTTAAGAACCACAGGTAGCCTTCACGTTGGTGTTTCAGACACTATGGTGCACCTTGTCACCCAACTGAGGCATTGAGTTGGGAATTTCTTGCCCAAAGGAAAGAGTGCCATCTATTGGTCCACTAAGACCAATCTCCATCTGCTTTGGATACCTCAATAAATAAATGAATGTGAAAGGCATCTGCCAGTAGTTAAAGGCCAACATCCTCTGTGATCAAAAGAAAGACATTATACACACAGTAGAACTTAGCTGTGTGATTTATGCATTGGACCATATCATATTCAATTGATATGTGTTGAATCACAGAAATGTTCTAAGGAAAAGTAACTGGAACAGCTGGACTACTGACCTTACTTATTGTTAGACATTCAAATATTCTTTTAAAAATGATAAGGGCATCTGCCAAGAAATAAATAATAATAATAATAATAATAATAATAATAATAATAATAATAATTGTCTTTTAAACCTTCTTTATAAAATAGTTATATAATACAAATCATATTTAGTACAGTGGTTTGTTTTTAATAGATATGTTTATATAATACATAAGGCAGAGCAAAGCAGACTATAATATCAACAGTTGGTGTCAATCTTTAGTTGAGCATCAGCACAGGAAATGTTATTTGAATACACTCTTGTTCCACTGGGCAGCGCCAATCAGCTCTAAATGAATCACTGAAGACTGTGATCAACAAGAATGCTTGTTGGACTAAATACAAATAGAACAATTTTACATTGAGTCATAATCATGCATGTATGAATATATTGTAGAATAATAATGCACCAATAATTCAGGTATATATTAAAACTGCTCCTGAAATGGCAACATTGCCCCCCTTCTGCACCGTTTACCCTGAAAATGTTCCTTCACAGAACAGAAACATATCCAAAAGTTAATTCCAATCGTTGATCTGATGACAAAAGATTACGGACTGATTTATTTGCTGTATTGTCTTGTTTGTGTCTTTTTATTATTTATTATTATTAGTTATATGTAGAGTAGGGATCCGTTCCACAGTGTTTATCGTAGGCTTGAGACAAGCTGGGGTTTTCTTTTGGAGTTTTGTGTCTTTTTGGTTTGAGCACTGTAAAGTAAAACACACATTTTCCCCACATCCCTGACACTGTGTTACTTAAACACACCTGAGAGCCCACCAGTGCTGGACATACCCCACACTGCCACAATATGATCAACATGATCAGATTTCCTATTTTAATGTATGTATTTACTTATATATTAAAATTATTACATTTAAAATCACATTTGTTTTCAGGTCCTTTATTATTTCTTACTTTACAAATGCAGTAATGTCCTGTCCAGTGGTTCATCTTTTCTTACACACACACAGTGTCTATATTTCTAACACGGGATTCTAGATTTCATTACAGGAATCATTACTGATTCAAATCAATGGACATTAAAATGACACAATAAGTATGTCATGAACAAAAAGAAAACCCAAAAATAAAATCCAACAATAGAATGCAAAATCATTCTCAAGTGTTTCCAACACTTTCCATTATACTGTAGTTTTGAAAGCTAAAAACAACAGTTCAAATAAATACTGAATGAACTTATCCCTCAAGCTGATGGGTTTCAACCAGGTCAAGTACTAGGTCAACACCCATTCAGCGAGCTCCTGGAAGCCTTCATCTCCAGCTTTGTTGTTTCCTGGCTGACAGGAGGCATTACATTCATTTTAATGCCAACTATTTGTAGTGGAAATAAGTTACTGGCTCTAGCGCTCCAGAATTGGAAATGCTAATTACAGAAATTGTCAAGGTCAGGCATCTATGGGTTTTTTAAACTGAAAACAACTAAGTAAATAAAATAAAAATACCCCCCACCTTTAGGGAATAACTGCATATTATCACTACTGAAGGAAAAAACACCAAAAAACAATTGGTTTCCTGCTATGCGAGAGAAGAAGGTCCCACAGTTTTAAGAGTGTGTGGGGGAATGTTTATTGTTCCAGCCGTTCGTGTTAATGACTAAGAGCAGTCATGGCAGCCAAAGGTCAGAAGTCAAACATTATGGAGAACTACCCAGACAAGCTGTAGAGTGAAGCTGAAGAACTTCCCAAGTGTTCGCATTTGTGACATTTCTTGCGTACGATCATTCTCCTCAGATCCCGCCCAGCATAAAGTGATACATTCTCCAAACCATACAAAGGCCCTTATTTGCCTTTAACTCTTTTTTTTTACCAATAATTTCTCACAGAACAGAAACAAACATCCTGTGAGTATATCTGAAACATCTTTACACTTACAGGCCCGTTCTGGCATTTTCCATTACTGCCTGTTTATATTCCAAATTTATTCTCACAAGGGAATATCTAATTTTAGCCTGTATGTAGTACAATGTAAATGGTATGCCAGTTCTGACATACAGAAACAAAAACCTAACCAGCCCTGAAGAGTACTAATACATTTATATATATATTTATATATATTTATATATATATATATACACATTTATATATATATATATATATATATATATATATATATATACACTCACCTAAAGGATTATTAGGAACACCTGTTCAATTTCTCATTAATGCTATTATCTAACCAACCAATCACATGGCAGTTGCTTCAATGCATTTAGGGGTGCGGTCCTGGTCAAGACAATCTCCTGAACTCCAAACTGAATGTCTGAATGGGAAAGAAAGGTGATTTAAGCAATTTTGAGCGTGGCATTGTTGTTGGTGCCAGACGGGCCGGTCTGAGTATTTCACAATCTGCTCAGTTACTGGGATTTTCACGCACAACCATTTCTAGGGTTTACAAAGAATGGTGTGAAAAGGGAAAAACATCCAGTATGCGGCAGTCCTGTGGGCGAAAATGCCTTGTTGATGCTAGAGGTCAGAGGAGAATGGGCCGACTGATTCAAGCTGATAGAAGAGCAACTTTGACTGAAATAACCACTCGTTACAACCGAGGTATGCAGCAAAGCATTTGTGAAGCCACAACACGTACAACCTTGAGGCGGATGGGCTACAACAGCAGAAGACCCAACCGGGTACCACTCATCTCCACTACAAATAGGAAAAAGAGGCTACAATTTGCACAAGCTCACCAAAATTGGACAGTTGAAGACTGGAAAAATGTTGCCTGGTCTGATGAGTCTCGATTTCTCTTGAGACATTCAGATGGTAGAGTCAGTAAACAGAATGAGAACATGGATCCATCATGCCTTGTTACCACTGTGCAGGCTGGTGGTGGTGGTGTAATGGTGTGGGGGATGTTTTCTTGGCACACTTTAGGCCCCTTAGTGCCAATTGGGCATCGTTTAAATGCCACGGCCTACCTGAGCATTGTTTCTGACCATGTCCATCCCTTTATGACCACCATGTACCCATCCTCTGATGGCTACTTCCAGCAGGATAATGCACCATGTCACAAAGGTCGAATCATTTCAAATTGGTTTCTTGAACATGACAATGAGTTCACTGTACTAAACTGGCCCCCACAGTCACCAGATCTCAACCCAATAGAGCATCTTTGGGATGTGGTGGAACGGGAGCTTCGTGCCCTGGATGTACATCCCACAAATCTCCATCAACTGCAAAATGCTATCCTATCAATATGGGCCAACATTTCTAAAGAATGCTTTCAGCACCTTGTTGAATCAATGCCACGTAGAATTAAGGCAGTTCTGAAGGCGAAAGGGGGTCAAACACAGTATTAGTATGGTGTTCCTAATAATCCTTTAGGTGAGTGTATATATATATAAATGTAATATATTATTACTGTGCATATTTTTAGCAAAGCTAATATCTTTACATTTCCAAGTTTGAAACACAAGATGCCTATCAGAACCCTTATAGATGTGGCTGATGTTTAACTCTTGATTCTCCAAGTATAAATTGCTTTAATGATTCCAATCCAAGTAAACTGAATTTGTGCAGACGGAACACAACCCAGGAACATCCCGTGAATCTCAATGCTTGGAGTCAATAGTCACTGTTAGACCCTGTCTTGGTCTCTGCCATGTTAAAAGTACTGCATGTCAACTGGTATCATATCCTAGTTCTTGCATCTATACTTATGCATTTAACTAAATTCAGCGTTGCAGATTTTCTTTCAATAACCATTTGCCATCACAACAATCTCATCCACTAAACCAGAAAAATTAAAAAAACATTCTGAAAAATACTTTTCAAAGAAAGACAGTTAGATTTAGAATTTAAATAAGCTGGATGAAAATAACTAAAATTATAAAATTCAAATAATTATATATTACTAAGAGTACAGCTACAATTCTTAACAATGGCCACACTGAATAATAATATAATATCAATCAAGTCCTATTTGCATTTAAGGCCCTAAGTGCAGATGCAGAAAACTAGAAATGTAATTTCCCATCAGGTGTTAAAGGGGTTTTGCATAGAACCTTAATGCATTGAAGGCAATATGCAATACTGGGTTCTATTCAATATTTACATTATTCAATACTTAAAGGGGTTCATGCAACTTATTCCTGGTTGACTGTATTGAGTCAGTATAATTTCCAGAGGTAATCTGTAAGAAGCTGCCTTCCGTGCCAATACTGAACAGGAGAGCCAGTGGGATCGCTATTGCATTTTCTTCAAAAGAAATACCGTCAGAAATACAGACCAACAGACTCCTCGTTTTATTCATTCTTTATTCGAGACACCATCCATCCATTAACCGTCCATTGTTTCCGGTCATTTACAAATTAGAAAGTTGATATCAAAAGTGCACTTTGTTATTTTTGCAATCTACAGTATACATTTTTTGCGGTTTTTGTACAACAAAAAGAAAACTAAAATACTAAACAAAAAAAACGATCCTGCCCAATATACAAAAACAAAACAAAAAAATACTGTAGTGCTCTGAATGGCCTAAAATGGTTTGATATGGACTGAAGTCAATGAAGGCAAAGAACCGATGGATTAATCAGGTCTTGTCCATGCTTCATTTTCTTTTTCCACACATATTTTTGATAAGTGATCAACCAAAATGTGTTTTCTGTACAAGTTTATCATTTCATTGAGGTTGCCTTTTAACATCTTTTGCATTCCAAAACGGAGACCTTGGCCTACACACAATGCAAATATAAAAAGTGAAAATCTAAGAAATTAAAATAATATAACTTTTTTTCTTAATCTTATTACTCATAAAAATAGAAGAGCTTTCCTTTTACACACATTCCCCCAACCCACCCGCATCACACTACCTACTTCCAGTTAACACGTGGATTGGAGGACTAGTAGTCAAGACCTTCATTCGGGCCAAACTCAACCTTCACCACTCGTTTGCGAACACCAGAAGAAACAAAAGTGTTTGGTATCCACTTCAGTCAACTACATTTTTCAAGTTTCAATCTCGTTATCTGGTGAGGTAAATGCTTTGCATGAACAATAATCAGACAAATACTTGAGCGTTTGCCTAAGACAAAGTAGGTTTCTGAAATTAAACCCAAACACGGGATCCTTGGCGGGCCACGTTCACGTTGGTGGTCAATAAACCTCCATTACAATTCGAATCCAAAACCCACATGTAGCATTCGGACGGTGTTTTCCCTCTGAACCCAAAATGTCTCCTTAATCTCTTACAAATCACTGTCAGCACAGACTTAAAACCAGCCAGTGTGTACAACCACCAACTCCAAATATTAACTGCTGCGAAAACTCACAAACTGTGCTTGAAGGATCAAATATAAATTAAATGAAAATATTTAGTGCTTAACTTTGTCAAGTTACAGAATTGGCAGATTTCAAGTAATTTTTTGTTCCCAAAAGACTGCAATACAAATACTTTGCCCTTCTACTACTAAGAGTGAGAAAGGTACCCATAACAGTGAACAGTACAAATCCTCCACCTCTGAGCACACTTCCCATTGGTAGATGAAGGGAAAGCACTGTATCCCAAACCCCAACCAGACAGAAGGGAGACCTTAAATTATCCAAGCCCCTCACTCACAATAATTGATCCAATTAACCCTACAGAAACTTAGTTGGCAGGCTGCAGATACAGCTGAATAAAACTGCCCATGTGAATACATTGCTGTCGATGACATCTTCCGTCAATGTGAATCAGAAGATAGTGTGAAAGGTCCTGCTATGGGCTTGGTAACTATGTGGCGTTTCAGGAAGCTGTAATATAAATGCACTGGTTTGCTCGGAAAACAACTCCCACTCACCCAACAACAAAAGATATATATGTATACTGTAATTCAAGCATGGAAATGGTTAAAAGTGTTGAACCTGCACAATCCTATGTATCTTTTTAGTATATTCAATAATACTGGAACTACTAAGGGCCATATTACTCTACCCACCAGCCCTTCCAAATAGATTAAACATTTAATATATTAAAAGGGGGGGTTTACAATTTAAGGAATCATTTAAACTGGTTGTAGGGACTGTGAGTATATTTAATTTTGTGTATATACTATATACACACAAAAACACTAAATAGTGCACTTGGTGGGATAGATACATTTTATGAATATGGCCCTATACATCTTCATTTTAGTTTGTACAAAAGTTATGTTCGACTGTTCAGTAAATCACTGCATTTCAGTTTGGGACATTTCATATAATTTGCATGCAGCAAGGCCTTGAGAACGAATACAAGACTCAAGAATGTGTGATTTGCGTACCTCACTACAGAGTCTACAAGAGCAAAAGTCTATCATTGAAACCAATCTTTAATGAACAAAAAAAAGTTAATATCTCTTTTGCACATTACATTTTTTTCAGCTGCCCTCTCTAAAATTACTTATGCCTCAGTTTCCTTGTTTGCGTTGGTACACTCCATCTATTTTTTTTCTGTGCACTATACTGCAACAGGCGGCAGTAACAGGGTACTTTAAAATAAACAAGGAAACTGAGACGGCACGCTTTACTAATATGTCAAAAGACACTGACTGAAAAGGGGATTGTAAAATATAATAAACCCTCTATCATTATATACAAAAAACACAATCCACTGTTTAAACTGCTGAAACAAAAGCAAACGAATAATAAGAAATAACAAAAAAGGTAATTATAAACCATATAAATATAAACAATTTGTCTGGCATAAAAGCAGCAGAAATCATCATTAACCCTTTAAGGTCCCCCAATGGCCCAACCTTTTTGTTTTCGAAAATCATGCTATAACCAGGGCCAAACTCCACAGGGGAAAAGAGCAGAAATGGTAGGCCATAGGGTTGGGTTGCTCTGGCAGGCACCAACAGCAATTGTACCCTGTATGGTGTGTGTGCAGTTGCAATCCCATTTTGAAGAAGAGTGCCAGCAGTTTCAATGAGAAAAATGCACAGACATGGCAGCCAGTTTACCACATTGCGCTTATTTTGTGGAGTGTTTTAAAGGCTAGCACAAAAGGTATGTAGGCTCTGAGAAGGACGGCCGGTACCTTTTATTTCAGTAAGGTAAACACTTTAGTTTAAGGATCAACTATAAGGCAAGTACTGTATTAAGCTTCATTTACTAATGAGCTGTAGTTAAACAGTTACCGAGTAAGTATAGAAAACTAGGAGGCACATTTTAAGTAGTAGTTGCTAGGTAGTTTAGTCATTAATTGCAAAGGAAAATAAAAATATATACATATATATTACTTAGTGTTAAAAACAATTAGTGGCTAATGAGCACATTGTTTTCTTTGCAAAGTCTTAATAAAGTTTTAAGTCTTGCATTTGGATTTTATGCTTTTATTAGTTAGGAATTTGTCTCCGTTAGCTAAAAAGCAGCACCATTTAAACATTACAAATGTAATTATTTGATAATTACTCATACTCTGTGCCCCTTGACTAGATCCTTAAAATAAAGCACACCCAAATACAATCTGTATAAATGAACTCAACAGTTAATCACAGTAGACTTAAGAATACTCTGCAAATTAGTCTATAGTAGGGTCTAAAAGGGTTAACCAAAAAAATTAAGAACAACAAAAAAACATATATATGCTTATATGGAATATTAATTCTAGTAGAAGTTAACAGCAGTATAGTCTTCTGTTGGACCATAACAAACGCCTACCTGTACCTGAGCAAGTCTCTTCAAAGTTGTAAAGTTGTAAGAGAGTTAACATACAATTTTCCTTAATTCACACAGGTTCGGATTTGTATTTTGTATTTATATGCAATCTGTGCGACAAGAAAATAAATAAATAAATCCAACGTCCCCCCCCAACCATCCCAATGCTTCAACGGTGGTATACAATGGTATACAAGTGTGATTTACAGTTAAATTCACCCCATGAACGGTTTACTTCAGAAGACTTAATGGCACAGAAACAGAGGACTGGGTCTACTGACACTGACAAGAAAAACACACAATGTACTGTTTTGTTCAGTCAATGAACAGACAGTAGTGCTTGGGATAAATGGGATGAAATACACTTCTTCCACCAATTTCACAATTGCTCAGTTATTGTAGGGGGTTATTGGACTTTGCATTCTGTGCCAGAAAGGATTCTGTGTTGGACGCTTCTTGGATAAAACCGGATTGACCTTGCAGTTTCTGTAGCAGTGGTATGCGGCTGACACAGCGCCCCAAAATGTCCGTAACATAACTAACACAGCTTCCCTATCGTTGAGACGAGACTTGCACAGGAGGAGACTTGACAGGCCCTCACTTAACGGATACAAATGGAGTGGGTAAGACCTGCCCCTCAGCCAGATCATCTTGTGCTCCTGTCTGAAGATGTTTCTCCTAAAGTCTGTTGCTCCACAGGAAGCCTGCGGGAGGGGAATCTGCCGAGCCAGATCCCGCCCCCAGCACCCCACCCCCCCGCCCAGTGATGACCACAGCTCGTCGCTTCAGCTCAGTCTCTTGACTGATAGAAGAGGATGTATCCCGACTCAGAGTTCTTGGAAATGTCAGATGTTAGACCGTAAAATTCCTCTATTGCTTGGGCGTCTATTTTCTACAGGGGGTGTAAAACAACAAGAACAAAAATAGACATTAGTGGCAGGGAAGTATTATGGGAAATTAGAAAAGCAGGATCATAACCTTGTGGTTTGTGTATCATAAATAAACAAAAACAGGTCTGTGTTGTATTACACAGAGGAAAATAAATTACGCGACAGACAACTGTATTTGTTAACCCCGGCCTCATGCATCATACTGTCCTCATATCTATATCCACGTTGTTTTTGGTGAGATTATGATTATTATTGTTTGTTTAAGCTTCCCTATCTATTTTTTGTGAAAGGGACTGACGAAAACATTCTTTAAAGGTTCAAATGTGAGAACTTAAACATTTAAACATGTAAACACGGAATCCCAAAGGACTCTCATAACTAAGAATAAGAGTATCTTTCCCAGAGAAAATACATCCGACAGACAGAGATACACATGGTGCTCTGCTGTTCAATCTTAATTCCTTCAAAGCTCCTTTCCCATGAAGGTCATCGATCGGCCAACTGACCAATCCTCTCCGTCTCTCAAACTCAGTCGCCCCCTCACTAGTACAGAACAACAGCTAAGAATGCATTCTTCATTTATTATTCTATTTTGGTTTGTATATACAGCTATTTCGGGGAACACCTCCATCCATGGTTTCTATATTTAGACACCAGAGACAAATCGCAGTATGTAAAAGAAAATACGTTCTTTCTATTGAGTGTCTGCTACAGGACACGCCTACTGCGTTTCCCTCTCTGTGAAACATGCCAGTAAGACGTCTGGAATGAGATTTGTTGTGCTTTGTCAATTTGACCCAAAGCACTTTGCGTTTCTGAACACGCTGCCAAAATTCAAGTTCAATCACATTCATGGGCAGAGCCATCATTAGAATAGCTTTTGACTTGGAATCTATGCATATGCTGCCAGTGCTATTTCTTACGTTTCTGCCTGGCTTTTCTATATGCTCCCAATCGGCAGTCATAAAAAGATAATCAAGAATATATTTGATGAATAGAACTTCAATCTAGATTTGTCATACTGATTAACTCCACAGTTTCCTTAAAGCTTTACAAATACAATTTATCCAACATAGCCTTATACAGCTCTATGGGTGTGTGTGTGTGTGTGCGTGTGTGTGGACACGCATGTTCTTTTTGGGGGGAGGATGACCTGAAGAAGGGATAAGTCATACCTCTACAATGTCATCATCAAAAAGCAGCCAGAACCCATGACTCTTCACAATGGTGATATAATGACCTCGATTAGGGCCACTGTGGATGAAAAGACAAGACATAAACAACTTTAAGAACACAGGGAAATCGAATATTTATCCTTATAAAGTTAGCTAGAACATGATGGAATTTGGTTCATCATATTTAACCTGACATACCCTGTTGTATATTCTGTATGCAGGTTATAATTTATCTCATTTTCTTGTGTAGGCCACGTTTACCACAAGTACACTTATCCCTTTCATAATTAGTCCTTCCAGACAAATGTAAATTCAATAAAAACTGTACTGAAGCAGGGTTTCAGCAAGTATTACAAAAAACGATCCATCGATGAAATATGAAGGGAGAGCGGAGGGTCGGAATTCTGTATCGGCCACGTTAACCATTGAAAGAAAGAGAAATAAAATATTTAGGACCACTTTATTAGTTCAAATCTCTTTTAAACTCATAAGGTTGACACCTGGAACAAATCGGTTACCCTCTTGAGCTTTTCCCACACGAAGGGAAAACACACACCAGATGTGACAAAATCTGAAAGTTTAACTTCCCTACAATGGCATCCTGAAACACTTAAGGGAAGCTTTAAAACTTAATGGCCGTTTCTATATTCGCACAGAAATGTACAATGGTGGCAAGTGTTCCATAAATATGAGTCTATAGACATGAAAGAACCCCCTACCCTCCACAACTGCCCCGAGACACCAAATACTGCACTCAGGGCAGCCTGACAGTTTATGCTGGATGTGGTTACCTGCCACAGTGCACCACGACAGCCACCAGGTCATACATTCGGTCAGGGTTGGTGGCGTCTCCAGATGTGTTGAACAGTCGCAGCTCCAGCGGGAAA
Organism: Amia ocellicauda; assembly: GCF_036373705.1. NCBI lineage: Eukaryota > Metazoa > Chordata > Actinopteri > Amiiformes > Amiidae > Amia > Amia ocellicauda. Next base: position 8,418,612 of record NC_089859.1, read on the forward strand.
ACAACGCGATAGGAGAGCTTAGTGTATCGGTGGAGCTGATCCATGTACTTAAACCTCTTCAAGTGCAGAGCCAGAATCATGGGCAACTTCTTTACCCTCATCCTAAACATACAAACATACACGTACATAAAGACAACAAAGCTCTGCAGCATTAGGGCAACATCAAAGGGAATTCATGCCTGACTGGGGGTTTCGACTGGTAATGTCAATCTGAAGTCAACACTCGACAGCCTCAGTCTGTTCTCAAATTCTCAAAAAGCTCAAGTGATTAATTGGGCCAATTTAGGAAATGTCTACCAACACGGCGCATTTTATGGCACTTTCTGGGCAGGCACACATTTGATTTAATTGTCTATTTAATGTACTAGTCTGCATTAAATATAGGTTTCTAAATCAAGACAAGATAAGAATCTGCTCTGATGGGAAGTTACTGAGCCAAGTTACTGGGCTTGCGTCAGTGGGTAGCTCGGGTCTTCTCAAAACGCAGGGCTATGTTTGATTATGTTTTATTTTAAATGGTAAGTGTGAAAAAAAAAAACTAACCTCTTCTGTGCTTCCTGTTTACTCCGACACTGTTCACAGTAGTACTTGTACTCGCTGCATAGGGTCTCAGTGTTGCTGAAGCCCCTGTGGAGAAATAGGACAAGAACAAATGATTGTGTGAATTCCAACCAACATACACATTGGAAAATTAAGAAAATGTTTCTTAGCCCACCTCAAGCAATGGGTTATTGAAGTGTTTTGTTCCACATCTACCGAGAGATCCAAAAAGTCCTCATCTTTGCTGCTGACCTGCGAAGAGAAAGACGTGCAAACTGAAAAGATCAGCCTCATGCTGCAGTTGAGGCCTTCAACGTCCCATAGTCAGCCACGTCACATTTTCAGTAAGGCGGCCTACTTTCGATAAGATGTAACGATGCCAGGCCCTCCCTAGTTAAGCGTGTGCCTCTCACCGCTTCGCAGTTGAGACAGCGAGTCTCGTTGGTGAGCGTGCCCTGGAAGATCTCGTGGACCCAGGTCTCCTCGGTCTTGTCCGCCTCCTCGCTCTCCACACAGCCGTTCTGCAGTTTGCCATTCTGCTTCTCCTGGTTCATCTCCTCCTGCAGGAGGTCAGCAATGGTGTTGAGCAGGTAGTTCAGGAACTCATGCGCATCCTGTTGCATATAGTTGTCAAAGAGCTCTGGGGGAAAGAGCAGTACACAGACATGGTCATTAGTCGTCATATTTAAAATAATAAACAAACGTTTGAAGGGAAAAGCTGAATTTGTTTGTAAAGAAAAATTTACACTGCAATTTCCAAATGTCTTTAAATGAAGGGACACGTTCGATACCTATTGCTCACCAGTCAGAGAAGTATATTATCTATCTGTTTAGGCAACCTGGGGTTTACACATCTTATCAAGGATTATGGGATGTTTGATTTCAGTCAGATTATAAAAGATGCTAAGGTAGAGTTTGATGTATCAGTATTAATTGAGATTGTTTGGTTTATTTAAGGTTAAAGGAGTTTCAACCCAATCATTACTAAGAAATAAGCTACACGTAAGGATTATAGTTTGAAATGGATTAAATTGCAAACTATTTCTGTGTGGAAACAAACACTAACACACTTGGTAAAATAACACAAATTATACCACAAAAAAATTGTCAATAAAGTCAAAATATCAATCACAGAAACTAGAAACTTGATCTTTATAACTCAGGTGTTTGAGAGGTTGAAATTAACACGGTGCCTCTATAACATGCATAGTGATATTGATTGAGATATTAAAAAATGCATGAGACACAGTATATTAATTAAAAATAAAGTACAAAATTTGGATTTGTAGAAAATGATCTTAAAGATATTAGTTTAAACTTAGGATAACCTTAAAAACCCCATAATCATGATGGTGTTGTGAACCACATAATTCTAGAAGCAATTTACACGCTTTAGCTCCGTTTTCACTTGAGTAGTGTTGCCATAGGAACCGGTTCAGCGCTAACAGAAGCCCCCCCCAGCCCCCCCCCAGCCCCCCCCAGCACCAGCACTGCACAGACTGGAGGCCAAAGTCAGAAAGTCCGTCTGCCTCCTGCTTCACTGTCTACCAAGTTATTATATTGGCTTGAGTGCCCCTTCAGTGTGAATCAATACAGTGGATTAGCTTTTCACTTTCAAAAATATTGGGCTCTATAATGCAACCTGTGCCCCTGAAAAGGACATATGATCTAGCGGAAGTGACTATATCCATTACCCCCCTCCCCTTTACTTTACCAAAGGCTTTGAGAAGTTAATTACATAAGAAATTAACTCCTGGAAGAAAAAATAAATATCTAGACCTTTGCATCTCTATCTTTAATTGCCGCTTATTAAGATTTGTGACTATTTTGCAAAGTGGGAATGTCCAACTATCCTTCCCTGGAATCTATTCAAGTTTGTAAGATAATAATAACTTTTAAAATGACTAATGTTTTTCATAATGACAATTCATTCCATTCGGATTTTAACTTGACGTAGAAACTGATAAAAACTAAGCTTTATCTTGATGGGTTTATTTCGGTATGATTTATTTAATTTTTCTTACCTTATTTGGAAACCAGAATTTCAAAATTCCACAACTAAAAATAAGATCTACATCTAATTAAACTACTAAATTAATCTTGGGTATACCAAGACAGCACATGTCATACATTCTGTATCATTTATTTTCCAATATGAAAGACTTGCATAGTTAAATGCATTCAAATGTCTACAAGAGGCAAACAGAAGAGGTATACAGAAGAGAGTGTAAAACTGGCTGCAGGTTTTAATATTTACTTTTCACAGTGTTAAACTGATTGGTCATGAGCCATGTATCCCAATAACAGTGGAGAGGAGGCATGGTTTCTGCTCTAATGATGCACACTGTGGATCATTACAAGCATGGGTAGAAAACAACAAAGCACACTCAGTTGTGTTTTTAAGTCATTTCCATTTACATCTAAAAGTAGACAGACTATTACACGGTAAAAACCATTCATGTATTTAAAAACAAATCTCTCTCCTGATACAATGCCAAAATAACCAAAATAAGTGCTTAAATAAGTGATTCTTACTTAAATAATATTAGTTTAAATGTTGTTTACAAATTAGGGATAAAATTGACAAAGTTCAAAGAGCAGAACCAAAAGCATCTCTACAACTACATGACAACGTTCAACGTACGTAGAACAAATGAAACAGTTGATCTTATTGTCCCGGGCAATCTGTCCACCTCATATTAAATTAGTCCACAGTTTACTCAAAGTGAAAATATAGTTTATATACGTCTTCTCACCGTTTTCTTTCCTGAGCCGGGAGATGAACTTCTTCGGCGGGATGACTCCCACCTTCTTCTTCTGGGTGGCGATGCTATTAAAGAGGTCCGACAGGCAGGTCAGCAGACTCTCCTTCTTCCTTGGCTGGATCTTATATGCCAGAACTTTTTCCCGAAAAGGCCGGCAGAAGTAAAGTGCTTGCAAGACGGAGTTGCAGTAGCAAGTGTTTCCAAACTGAACAAAGAGAAGGAAAGAAGGGTGATCAGAGATCTCAACACAGAGACAACAGGTAAGGTAATGTCTAACAAAAGGATATAACAGAATCACTTGGCTTTGTTAGTGATGAAGGACATAATATGAAGACTGATATTTATAACATGGGCATGTAGGTATTGGGGGGAAACTAGACAATTCTACTGTATTTGGGGAGGCATATTTTAATACCCCAAGGTGGTGTAGAACTTTTAAAAAGTAATTTTGTCAATTGACAACTTAATAAGACATATTAAACTAACTAACTAATTAGATAAAGTTTTGAAAAACACATGTCAAAGACTACTGGATCATTATAAATGTTGCCAATAAAATCAGAGACTTTTAATAACACAAGGTTAAGCAAATATTCCTAGGAGCCACTTGAGAGAGAAACTGAAAGGCAGGAAGGAAACATTTACATTTCAATTGGATATGGAAATTGGTATTTTGCAATTTTTCAAGAATTTGCATAGGATACGAGGAGATCTGCATACAATATACATGGTGTATAGTTACCAAAATAAGCATTTAGCTACAATCTATAAACTTACTTGTAAACTATTTTTGGGAGAAGGACCCTTATTTGCCGTGAGCTCCCATATCATACATTCCTATGATAGCAATGGATTCCTTTCATACTGACTGACACATTGTTCTTGAATTCTGGGTCATGAACTCATAGCTAAAAATAAGCTGGGTATGCCTTAAAGCAATCTGCATGGCTGCTATAATGTGGCTGGCCAGTTCAATTACATTGTTACTGCAAAGACACTACTCTTAAAGTGGGTGAGCAGCACAAACAATAGAGGAGAAGAATTGAATATATTGTCTACGTATAAGGTATGGCATGCTAATTTGGGTGCGTTTATAATAAAAAAATACTTTTCTTCAACATTGCAATATGGAAGTACAGTTATAAGAATATAGCATTCAAGTACAATTAAAATTGTAACGTAAATATAACGTGGATTAAAAATATATATACAATAAACTCTAAATTATTAATCTTTATAGAAACATGTAAACATAAGCTCTCTTAGGGTATCAAAAAAAACATGTAAACACACACACACACGTATATAGGCTACACTATATATTTATACCTTAATAGATGCAGATGTCTGCACTTGTTATCTCATTGTACTAGGATGTGTTCTTATTGTATTTTGTATTACTGCACATTTGTAATGTTTTAAAATGTGTTTTGTGTAAACTGTAAGATGCCCTCAATAAGGTCCTCAACTTAGAAATAAATATAATTATATAAATATAATTGCTGTGCCAAATTAAGGGCTAGACGCATATCTAATATCACATTTCAATTTACTGTTAGAAGCATCTTTCTACTATTTATATATCAAAATGCAATAACAACTTCAAAACTTGCGATTTGCAGGTGTGTCATAATTTTGATGTGGTGTAGCCCTGTTTTTCATTTTAGGATTTCACAAATTTAATTTAAAAAAAGGCACAACACGAATTTCTTATAATAATGAAAGAAACTAATTAAAATCAGCCAAATTTCCATCCAAAGACCTTCATTAATTTTACACATTATCTACTAGAACCCCTAGTATTTCTCTAGTATTACTCCCCCAGGGCATCAAATTTAGGTTGCCCTAAATCAGCATTTATCAAAAAGTGTATCTCCAGTGTCATGGAAAGTGTTTTCCATGAACACAGCAACAATATAGATATGCAAACCATAGTATTTTGACCAAAGAAAGCTATCAATAGCTATAAGTGTGGACTAAAGTATTCCAAGGTCAATGACTCAGATCTGAGTTCAATTCCTATATCTGTAAGAGTTAATCATTTGAAACAACTATAACGCCTCGCATTTAATTATATTCAGGTCAGATATTTTGAGGTGTGAAAAACACTTTGAGACTGTGCATGACTCATCCTGATTGTTTCCAGAAACGTAGGGTCTCAAATGCTTTAGACATACTGTATGCACTGATGGGGTTTGAATTACATTCAGGAAAAACACACACTTACAGTCAATAAACAGAAAACTGAAATAGACATTCACAGAAATATTAAAGAATACATTAAAGCATTTGCAGCCCAAACTACACAAGACAAGTTTGTTGTTCTGGTTACAAAAACAACAACACCATGTCCAAGCTAAATCAGATATCCAGCTGTACTTTAACTTGGAGCTCATTACAGTTCTGCTATACATTACTTTACACATTTTCTTCTCTCGCTCACAAACTTCTGGGTGAAAATCGAACATAAAGATTCACAAATAATAATAATTTCTTGTTTGGGGCCTTCAAGTAAACCCGTTCAGAAGTCAGCGTGCGGCAGAGAGCCAAGCGCAAAAAGGAAAAAAGGCACTTACGTTGACCAAGCCGAAGTAGTGTTCATTCACGGGAAACTGTTCCGGTCCAATCTCTTTCTCCAAAGCTGAGGCATTGGCGCCCTTATGAAGACAGACAATTAAGGCATGTCTTGTTATTCATTATCCAGTCTCTAACACAGCAGTCTTAGTTACAGTCTTGGTAATGATCGACTGAAAAGCTCTGAACTTAAGAGAAAATAAAAGGCTTCCAGAACATAACATTTTAAAGCTTATATCCACCTGCATCACCTCAACAGTTTTTGTCTTAGGACTGCGATGCATCTCCTGTGTTCAAACCCTGAGCAGCCTTCAACTGTCTTTGGTTTGAAATCCGCTATATTTAGTTTCAAGATGTCGGTTTGCACATCTGGGAAGTTTCCAGAGGTTTCACATCTGGTTCTGTGTTAGAACTCACAGAAAACTCATGGCATCAAGGAATCCTCAAATATCTAAAACATGCACTTTTACAGCTGGTAAGCACTTCCAATCTGAGGAACCTGACACAACATTAAAATAATTAACTTTTTATGTCCAGCTTGGGAATGCATTCCCTTGCAGTTTTCAATGAGGTACAACAACCTTCACCTCCATTCCAAAGGAGTTATACAACTGTTAACAAAATACAAAATGTAATGAATAAATACATGAATAAATCACACTGCTTGCACTTTGATATTTCTACTTAATCCGCAGCTGTAGATATTCACAAAGGAGACACATAATAGACACCTTTTCCTGATCACATGATTGGTTCATGGTTTTTAACTGATGATTTGAAAAATTGCAGTGTGTGTTTAATATAGCATATTATAGCATATAGGAAAAGGCTGGATGAAAAGATGAGGAAAAGGGATGATGAAGGGGTGGCAGGAGGTTGCTCCAGGGCAAGGTTCAACACTGCGAGGTCTAGAGATCAGGGAGGCTTATAGTCTCAGACCAGACTTCAAATTAAAGGTGGCTGATACGATTGCTTTAGGCATCTAGTCTAGCCTGCTGTTAAGTGTCTCAGCTTTCAGATCTCCTGAACACCATGCAGGACCTCACTGCTAACCTCACATTGTACTTTTGTCTGCAAGACACTAGAACAAATAAAAATAAAAGCCTGGTATCATTTATTTGGCTACTGTTTTCAAATAGTAAATGCGTGTGTGTGTGTGTGTGTGTGATAACTATTTTCCTGTTCTAGCTTTTGTTAAATCACAATTATGTGTGTGTTTAAAGCAGCCATGCTTACGTTAATGGGTTGTAGAGTTTGTCATGGAAACTGAATGATCTCTTCCGCTTGTTGTGCAATATGCATAGCCTCTAGTCAAAATGGGCTGCATTGGTCTGGGTGCTTGGCTTTAAGAAATCAGTTAAACATTATTATTTGAAACATTAAATTTGAAAATGTTAGAAGGTAACATAAGCATAAGCTGTTACTCAAAAACAGTTGAACATTCTGGAATATATACTGAAGATATATCGTGCATCATGTCAGTAAACTAGGAATCGATATTCATAACTTCATCTACAGGAGCGGACAGACAAGAAATACGCCAGTCTGTCACACTAGCACTGGTCGCTGTGTTTACGAGTCATCAGCACATCATCCCGCTCCTGTGCTTTAACCCTCAGTGCGTCGTGCTGTTGGCGGTGCAGCGCTGGCAGGACAAACATGCACCGTCGCTGTCCCACTAAATCTGCCTGACAGACGAGCAAAATAACACTTAAACCCCCACTTGATTCCTGAATGTTGCGCATGTTATTTAGCCCGTAAATACGTCTCCCTATGTGTGACTGACGCTGGCGCCGACAGTGCTGTTTAAAGTGCTCAGATTTAAAAACACATCCACCTCCGCGCTGCACGGCTGCAAACCACAACTATATCTGAACAACCGGCTGCTTCATCACCTTCCTGCCCAATGACCAGCGAGCAGGGATCACTGCGACCGGTTATTTTTACCGCACGTCGTGGAAACTCGGATCGGTTAAAAAAACACATCGCATTTCAACTTGAAGGAGCTTTAATAATAAAAGCCGATGCACCCACGCCTCACTGATATCACTACCACCGCGCAGCACTAACACAGGGGCGGGGGGACTTCCTGGAAAACAACGCCGGGAATCTACCGCATCGCCGCCGGACCGGAGCCAAACGCAACTCGCCGCGGTCGCAGGACACCCAATCTGCCGGCAGGATATGAGGAGAAAACGCTCACCATCGTACAAATCGAGGCGATCTTTCGGACTGTCATCAGTATTTCCATCCGTCTGCCGCCATATTGGACCGAACCATACACTGAATTGACAGCCGCAGCGGCCGGAGTTCCGGGGAAGCTGGTCCAGCCGAGCCCACGGTCACAAAGAGGGAGTGTCGCTGGGATATGCGTCCGACGCAGCCTGCAGTGGTTAATAGGCCCTTCCCATAAGGGCGGCCATGTTGGAATGAAAACGAGGCTCCGCGCACACGCAGGCACTGTGACTTTCCCAAGTCTGGTCTCCACTCCACCTGACTGGGTGTGCAGCATGAGGAGCAGGTCATCTTCACTGTGGTGAAACCATAAGCACTGCTATTACTGTATAACACTGTTAACCGATTTAAAAGTGTAAATACCAAAATGCATGTAAATGAATGAGTTCTGAAATAATTAACATAAAGGTATTTAGCTGTTTTGTTTTCTTCATACAGACAGGGAGTGTGTAAAGCATTTAAATGTGCACTTTGAGATATTCATGTCACCCCTCATTGCATACACTTATTTGAACAACTTAGCTGAAAACAAACCTAAAAGCAACAAGAACAACAACACAAAGCTGAAATATGAGATATTGATAGTGGAATAATGTTAACAACACTAATAAAATTAGCGGATACATGCATGAAATGGTTCAATGCAGAAGGTGTAAATATCTTAAACGGAATTAGACTAACAGGAAATGTACTTACTACAAAACTCAAGTGATCTCAACATGATCCTGTAATCCTGGAGTTTACCCTTCAATAGTCTTTGATACCCATCCCAGAACACAACTGCAGAGTGAATTACACATTTAAAATAATGTATTTCAGGTAACTATTAATGTACATAACTGCATCCAGTATGAACAAAACGCATCATTTGGCATCAATCATCATGAGGCACTAGTCGGAGATGGCAGGGGAAGCCAACACATGGTTAAATAAGACATGCCCTCTCAACGCTCAAGCACAGGGTTGCATCCCGCCCTCAGGACCCTGTGCTCTAGCGTTTGCATTGACCGAGGCAGCGTGTTACTCACTGGAGCCGCGTTAACGCACAGAGACAGGGCTGCTTTTCAAGGGTTGCTGGACACCGACCTGGCGTGCGTGTTTTGGGTCGGGATCATTTTTGGCGTTCATCGTCTATCTAACTAAGTGAGAGGTCACTTGATTTGCGCCCTGCCTTGTTTTCCATGCAGCAGCTGGACTTGTGTGGACACTTTTGTTTGTTTGTTTCAGATTGTTCTGGGAGCCTGTGTTCATAACGGTAAGGGTGCGGACCAGCCAAAATGAAGTCCTAGTAGTTGGTTTTGGAAGCACCAGGAGATACGGAGGGTTATTTTCGGACAACATTAAAAAGATAAAGAGTCAAGCCGCAGTTTATAAATGCGTCTTCTCGTCCATCATCAGAAAACAATGACCAGCTACTCTAGCAACTTTCTGCTAGTCCCCATACCGGAGTATCCTGTCTTAGACTGTGTCCCCAACAAGACCGTCAAGATTGTTGTTCTGGGAGCAAGCCATGTTGGTAAAACAGGTAAGTCTAGTCACATCCACTTTGATGATAGTGTGAAAGACCCAGAAACATCTGGGTGAACACCCAGAAACATCTGGACAGTTGCATTTCCAATCCACTTATAAATACCAGAGTTCTCAAGGTTAGATAATTCGTCCTGAACACAATTGCAGATCCAAAACAGCAACTAGAGCATTTCCTTCCTGCTTGGCTATTGCAAATATAATTTTAAGTGGGTAATTAAATCGTAGCGGAAAAAGATACCTGAACTGCAGCAACTTCTGTCAGAAAAAAAGCAGTGCAATATTTTGAAGTTTCTCCAAAAGGTAACACCCCACATATGCTAAGCTGCTTTTGCAATTAGTCACTCATTAATTTACGAACATGTCTTTGTGCTTTTATGTAATTTGCTGGTTGTTCAAGTGGATTTTGTGTTTTGTTTTGTTAAATCATAAGTTGTCTCTCGATTTGTCGGGGAAAAAACTACACAAACCTAATGAGCAATGGCAATACTGTGCATAATTAAGCATGTTGTCTTTCATTCATTTTTTTTTTACCTATATCAACGCTTTAAACAGAAAGTCCTCACTTTCCTAACTCCTCTTATTTGTGACGCTTCTGTATCTTTAAGAAATATTGTTCAATCAAAAATACAGCGGGCCTTATGTATTGTGTGTGTTTTAATGGTAACATGAAAGATGTTTGTCTATATTTATTTATATAACATATAAATAATTGGGGGTACCTGTTCAAAGGTAAATCATTGGCCCCATTGTAGGGCCATATAATGTCCTAATCATTCTTGCAGAGCACTCTGTATAACATAGCTGAAATACAAGAGAAGGTTTCACAGCCACTTTAAAAGCTAAATTAATCGGTTTTGATTCTCGTATGAATATCAGCTATTCCTTCTTGATGATGGTTGTAGCTTTTATCCCCCCTCCCATTACATTAAAATGCCTGCTAGGCCATCAGGGGGCGACATATGAGTAATTTTAAAAATGCAGTGTAGCCACTTTAGCAAAAATCCCTAAATCTGTTGAGCAGATGCGACAGAGCAGTCTGAAGTTGTGCTTTTATTCAAACCCCCACCAACAGAAAATACTGACTTAAATGCATTGTGTTTAAGGATGAAGTATCCTCACAATAATCACTTGTGTTGTTGGTAATGCATAACTATGGCTTGAGCACTGAGAAGCATCATGTGATTGAAACAGTTGCACAGTTTACTGCTTTGCACTTTGGCTCACTGCACCTCATCAACGGTCTGTCGCCTGATTAATGTCTGATAACAAAAAGACTAAAAAGAAAAAAATCAATCCCCTTGCGGTTTGCTTTCTAATATAGTGCAAGAAGAGGAAGTCAATTTGCAATTATGGTTTAAACAGATGGATATGGAGGGAAAATGTTATAGTCTGAGTTGAAATTGATCATTCAGTGATACAATATGATACATTCATGAGTACGATGGTCATACCTATTAATTATGCCTGCAGAAAGGACATGTATTTTCAAAATTCTGTATGCACATTGTGACTATTTTTGTTGAATTTGCATAATTAGTACACAATAAGCCAAGACTGTCAAAATAGTTTATGCTGGCTGAGAATGTCTTTTTTGTTTGTTTGTTTAAATGTTTTGACAATGTTGATTGAGATATTCTGTATGTGTCTTTTTCAGCTTTAATAGTGAGGTTTCTAACAAAGAGGTTCATTGGAGACTATGAAGCTAATACAGGTGAGCCCCTTCTCTTGAAAAAAAGGATATATATATATATATATATATATATATATATATATATATATATATATATATATATATATATATATATATATATATATTATTTTCAGTAAGACCCATATTAAGAAGCAATGATTTGTAATAGACTAAGAAGACCTTTGATACTTTGTTCAGATGTGTATTTTCTTCTCCACTCAAACACCCTCCAGTTAAATTATGGGACTGGAATTGGATTGCTAATAAACTAAAATTGTAGAAAAATAGTACAAACACACAATTCAGGTCAAGCATTAATGTAAGGCCTGTAAATTATCAAGAAGCTCACAGTTCCCAGGCAGACAGTCCATACAGAAATGGAAGATGGCTATCAAGTTAAAAGAATCAGCAGGACTGAGTGGATTTCTGATGTTAAGTGAGAAACAAATATCACAGTATTTATATAATCCTGGCAGCAAGTAATGGAAAAGAGAGAGCAGATACAAATTCAGTTAGGAAGAGAAGAGAGGAATGTCTGTTATAGATTCACACCACCTATGAAAATGATACTAAGGAATTAACAATTGTGTATGTTAATAGCTATTTAATGAGGATATACATCATCTGCACTTGCTTTCATCCTAGGGGCCCTCTATTCCAGAAAAATAAGCATAGACGGGGAGCAGGTATCTTTGCAAGTCCAGGACACTCCATGCGTTGCTCTCCAGGTAAGGTCATTTTAGAAGATGCTTTTTCACATCACAGTAAAAGCTACAGAGAGTTCAAACCAACCAGTATTACAGGGAAAGACATATCTTACAATATGAGCTTACATTCCTTTCCTTTGCAAAGTCTCTATTCTAATGAATTGATAAATGTTTTAAGGAATATTCTGGTGCAGCCAAAGGTCTGTCAAGTAAATAATCTACTGGATGAATCAAAGTACTGCAAAGGTAGACATAACTATAGTGGAAAATAAATCACTGCCATACTTAAAGGAGCAAATTGGAAATGGATACAATAAAACTGTGAGAAGAAAGCACACACAAACGCACACATATTGTGTAGATTTTCCTTGTTCATCATGCCAGATCTGATATAGATATCCAGGCATAAGGCTGATATTTATACCATGGGTGCAGAAGTACTGTGGTAGAATTTGTACATAACACAGGTGTGGGTGTGTCCATTCTTTTATAGAAAGATGTTATAGTTGTAATAGTAATAAATCATTAATTACAGTAAATAAACAAAAAAGAACAGGAAAACAAAGGTGATATAAACTTGTCATATAAGAATAAAGACTATAAACATTGAAACTGTTACAATACTAGAGACCATACTAATGGACTTTTCAAAGCTGCCTGAATATCCAGGTTTTGATTGACATATTTAATTTGGATGTTTTTTAATGGATTCATGGATTTACAGAAGAACTAAAATATATATTTTTTGTTTTTGTTCATTATCAGAAAGCTACTTATAATTTCAATTTTTTTCATTTTGTTCTTTGGTTTCACCAATGCCGCACAAGAACTTTCTTCAGATGCCACGGTTGTAAACGCTTCATGTACCATTAAAAATAAAGATGGAGTGCTGTACTGTTAACCTGATCTCTGTGGAAAAAAGAAAAACAACAACAAATAATCTCCTCATTGTGCTTATCCTGTTTAAAGTCCTGCACTGAAATTAATAGATGTTGTGGACAAGCACCATAGAAGTGTTTCACAAAAGCATTTGATTTCATATTAACTTCAATGTCTTCGATTTGTATCTTTTTCCCATGATGGAAGATGGATCACTGAGTACTTAATGCCTCGTGGCTAAGGACTAAACACAAGCAAAACTTTTTAATGTCTTGTCAGGCTCTTTTAATAAAATCCAATTTCATGAGAAAAGTGTTGCCTCGTTTTGATTGTAAAATTCTTGAAATGTTTGCGGTATTGGAACTACCCCTTTGGTTTGAGCACTTAAAATTGTGCTAAACTGTATCTTATGTTGAACAGCTGTGACTGATCTGTTAAATACTGTGGTATCTTAAGGGGATAATCTGTGTAATCATTTTAGATATATGATATATATATATATATATATATATATATATATATATATATATATATAAAATAAATATTATTATTAACCAGGACTCTTAACCCAGGGTGACTTATAAACATCATAAAACTCTTTATATGTGACAGATCACGAAATGGAGATGAGACAATCCAAGAAGAATCTGGTCACTTGGCTCTATGCACCTATATTTATGCTACCAGGGTGGAAGAATTATTGGTAAACCTGGCAAAGCCCACTGTGTTTGGCTTTAAGTTTTATAAACATATAATATGACGTGGTTTTGTACACACAAAAAATATATACAATTATGTAAAATAAGGAGTATCTCATCAAATTGAACTGACATTTTCCATTTTGTTGTCCATATTTCTCTTTTGCAGGATGATGCAGAGGGTCTATACTGTCAAGAGCAGATTAACCGCTCCATCTACTGGGCAGATGGTTACGTGCTTGTCTTCTCCATCACTGATGACAGCAGCTACAGGACCATCCAGCCTCTCTACCAACATGTCCGCAAGATCCACCCCCGTGGGAACATTCCAGTCATCCTGGTGGGAAACAAGAGTGACCTGCTCAGGGCTCGCCAGGTGCCGACCAGTGAGGGCGAGGCACTGGCCCAAGAGCTTGGGGGGGTATACTTTGAGGCATCTGCCAGGGAGAACCACGAGGGAGTGCAGAACGCCTTCCTCCACCTCTGCCAGGATGTCAGCCGGGCTCTGGGCAGCAGCAATGGTGAGAAGAGAAGAGGGCTCCACCTGGTCAGACCTAAGTCTCCCAACATGCAAGACCTCAAGCGTCGTTTCAAGCAGGTGCTTTCCTCCAAGGTGAAATCAGCCACCACTCTATAACCAACATCCCTCCAAAGCCGGGAGGACAGAGGCAGCTTCTGATTCCAACTGGCCAGGCCATCGATGAATCGAAGACCAGCAAGTATATTTTCTGGCCAAGTCATCAGAGAATGGGAAGGATATCAGAGACACTCTCCAAACCTTGTTGATCTTGTGTCAGGCCAGCAACTTGTTCTAGTTCTTTACAAATCTCAGAACTGATTTCATAAAGGATTATTTGTTGTGTCCACACTAAACAAGGTCCTGTTTCCACGAAGAACCTGCATTAACTCTTTCCAGTATGTTCCTTGAAAGACAAGGGAAACTGCAGATGATAGTCTGTTTGCCATAGATTCGCAGAAGTTGGAATGGCCCCTGCAAAAAATGTATTCCTTTTAAACTATCAGGAAACACACTCATATTACAATAATTAACTTATATCAATTAGATCACTGGTGTAGATTCCTTTTTGGATTTCTATGAAACAGTGGAATGAACAGCACATTATTTGGTTTATTATAATACATGTTTGTAGTGGGATATGCTTTTAAAAAGTGTCAAATAAGTACAGCATGGTAATATCACTAGAAGAGTACTAACCAAGCCTGGTACTGGAGAGAAGCAGCTGTGCAGGTTTGATGGGTATTTTTAAATGACCAATGGCCATTGAAATAATGGAATAAATTGATGTTGTAATTAAAACCTTAAGAGGAATGAAAAAGACTATGCCACTAAAATACCAGAGTTAGCTTTGCAAAGCCAGCAAACATCTACAATGAGTAATTACAGGTTTTAAAATTGGGCTGTGTTCCCAAAACCTGATAAATAATCTTGTATTTCTTTTTCCCATTTATACTACTTAAGAAAGCCAGTTTTTGATGTAAGTTTTTACTGTCTGCATAGTATATATAAAGTTGTTATGTATATCCAAAACATGTCCAATTTTGCCACTATTCACTACCCTGTGTAATGTACACAAGATTATGTCCACAGACATACATTTTGGAAATATACACTCCATTTATTTTTGACAGGAAAAAAAGGATTGATGCCTGAAAACGTTTTAGTAAAACAGTAAAAAATGCGGGGTTACAGAATGTGTCATGTGGCAGGCCTTTTGCATTTCGGTTAGTTGGCTTTGGTTTGTGACATTTTACTGTGTTTTTCTTGTCTGAAAATAGGAGTCTTTAGTGTTTAGTGCTCATAAACTCCCTTCACTTACTATCAGTGTTTTAATTTACTGCAGTAGTAGGAGGCAGTAGCATGATATCAACCCCCAGATTTTTCCTTCCTTTTCAAGGACGTTGGAACGTGTTTCACAGATATAAGAGCATTCCTATGAAATACAGTGGACATAGACGGGAATTCCTTTTTTCCTTCTATGAAATTGTTGTAGTCCTTTGCGCCACTAGCATATAACTAACTCAAAGTGAGTGGATGTCTTAGCAGGTTTTAGAAATGAAGGCAACAGATTAAAGTGAATGTTTTATACCTGGTTATATTTTCAGTATAGACAAAATCCACAAGCTAAATGGGATGTGAAACAATTGAGAATACTGGGGAGTGAATAAAGCTGTTTAATCATTTGGGGGTGAGCAGATCTCTGAAATCCTTCTTAAACCCAGATATGACTGAAAATAATTGCCAACAAGCAACAGAGCATTGAAAAGAACATACAAAAAAGGATGGAAGCAAGTAATACATGGAATAACATAAAAATGCATATGCTGTAATCTAATTATTATTACTTTTTTTTAAGGAACACAGTCATTTCATTACAGTGAAGGATATTTGTCACTTGGTTAATATGCTTTTTCTGTCATTTCTCCGATCACATTAAGTACCATATGCACAATGTGAGTGTTTCCCCCCCCTGCTGTTTGTTAGCTTTTTAATTTGCAGGGACAAATGTCAGCATTTTGGTATGTATTGCCTCTGTTTAAAATGAAGCCTAGCTAAAGATCCAATTCAATCAGTTTGCTTTCATCTCTGTAGACAGTCCCTATTTTTATCTTCTGAAGCAGCCGAGTTTGACTACACTGCCTGCCTTATCACAAACTCACCCTAGACGGTGACTGTAGAATGGTTAGTTAACTCAACCCTCCTTTTGTTTTTTGGGAGAGGTTTTATTTCCTGTCTTCAACATAATTGGTGGAAAAGCCATGGCCAACACAGTGTTCCCAGTGGACTAAGTGTGTTTCAGTGTATTTACTTGACTTGTTATAAAAAAATAGGTAAAGGAATGATAAAATCACACACATACACAACCCCACACATACAAATGTTTCTTTTGATTTGAAACTCAAAGGCTGCAGCATATGGTAGACATCTATCTCCTTCAGGTAAGCTAACAGAAACAGGATTTCCATAAACATAGACCAGGAAATATGTTTTTCCATTCATCACGTTTAAATACCATCAAAAGCAACCTGTCCTAAGATGCTCTTGATTCATGTTCAAATGTTATACACCCAGTGCAGATTTTTTAATAGAGACCTAATCGCTACCTTCAAAACACAAGTACAAAGCCTGGATGAAATACAATTACTTACTGTGTTTCAGTATAGGGAGACATGACACATGCAGCTATAAAAAGATAAGCACATGGGGATATAGCTATAGCAAGGATTCCCAAACCAGTCCTGGAGGACTCCCTGTCCTGTTTTTTTTTTTCTCCAACTGAGAACTGAATTGCTTAATTGAATCCTTAATTAAACTAACTGCAATATAAAACTCAATTGCGTAATTAATAGCTGGAACAAAAACCAGCAGGGCAGGGGGTCCTCCAGGACCAGTCTGGGAATTCCTGATCGATAGGAATGTAGATTTATATGATTCGTAGCATGACGACCTTCTTACTATATGGGCTTAATACAAATCAGTTAATAATAATTTGGGCAGAGGGGTGCTTCAGTAAGGTTGCATTGATGCTGATTGTGCCACAGAAGAAGATGAGGTACTGTACTATACTTGTAGACATGTGTAATAGAAAGTCTAGAAGGGGATTTTTTTTCTCTCTTTAAAAAACACAGACACATATACACACATTCAATAAATGTCTATACATACATATGCATACATACATTGAGGGAAAAAAGTATTTGATCCCCTGCTGATTTTGTACGTTTGCCCACTGACAAAGAAATGATCAGTCTATAATTTGAATGGTAGGTGTATTTTAACAGTGAGAGACAGAATAACAACAAAAAAATCCAGAAAAACACATTTCAAAAAAGTTATACATTGATTTGCATGTTAATGAGGGAAATAAGTATTTGATCCCCTATCAATCAGCAAGATTTCTGGCTCCCAGGTGTCTTTTATACAGGTAACGAGCTGAGATTAGGAGCACTCTCTTAAAGGGAGTGCTCCTAATCTCAGCTCATTACCTGTATGAAAGACACCTGTCCACAGAAGCAATCAATCAATCAGATTCAAAACTCTCCACCATGGCCAAGACCAAAGAGCTGTCCAAGGATGTCAGGGACAAGATTGTAGACCTACACAAGGCTGGAATGGGCTACAAGACCATCGCCAAGCAGCTTGGTGAGAAGGTGACAACAGTTGGTGCGATTATTCGCAAATGGAAGAAACACAAAATAACTGTCAGTCTCCCTCGGTCTGGGGCTCCATGCAAGATCTCACCTCGTGGAGTTTCAATGATCATGAGAACGGTGAGGAATCAGCCCAGAACTACACGGGAGGATCTTGTTAATGATCTCAAGGCAGCTGGGACCATAGTCACCAAGAAAACAATTGGTAACACACTACGCCGTGAAGGACTGAATTCCTGCAGTGCCCGCAAGGTCCCCCTGCTCAAGGAAGCACATGTACAGGCCTGTCTGAAGTTTGCCAATGAACATCTGAATGATTCAGAGGAGAACTGGGTGAAAGTGTTGTGGTCAGATGAGACCAAAATCGAGCTCTTTGGCATCAACTCAACTCGCCGTGTTTGGAGGAGGAGGAATGACCCCAAGAACACCATCCCCACCGTCAAACATGGAGGTGGAAACATTATGCTTTGGGGGTGTTTTTCTGCTAAGGGGACAGGACAACTGCACCGCATCAAAGGGACGATGGACGGGGCCATGTACCGTCAAATCTTGGGTGAGAACCTCCTTCCCTCAGCCAGGGCATTGAAAATGGGTCGTGGATGGGTATTCCAGCATGACAATGACCCAAAACACACAGCCAAGGCAACAAAGGAGTGGCTCAAGAAGAAGCACATTAAGGTCCTGGAGTGGCCTAGCCAGTCTCCAGACCTTGATCCCATAGAAAATCTGTGGAGGGAGCTGAAGGTTCGAGTTGCCAAACGTCAGCCTCGAAACCTTAATGACTTGGAGAGGATCTGCAAAGAGGAGTGGGACAAAATCCCTCCTGAGATGTGTGCAAACCTGGTGGCCAACTACAAGAAACGTCTGACCTCTGTGATTGCCAACAAGGGTTTTGCCACCAAGTACTAAGTCGAAGGGGTCAAATACTTACTTCCCTCATTAACATGCAAATCAATGTATAACTTTTTTGAAATGCGTTTTTCTGGATTTTTTTGTTGTTATTCTGTCTCTCACTGTTAAAATACACCTACCATTAAAATTATAGACTGATCATTTCTTTGTCAGTGGGCAAACGTACAAAATCAGCAGGGGATCAAATACTTTTTTCCCCCACTGTACGTACATATGCATATATCAATTCTGCATATGTGTATGTTTCAAGGGCTGTTTTCATTAGTTTCTGTAAACCACTAGCACAAATCCTGTCTTTTGAAACCTTTTGTTTTTAGAACAAATTGCATTCTTTGTTTATGTCTAGGGATGACATTGTAGAATCTATGCTGGAAATATCAGTCATGAGCGAATGTCTTCCTTTTCTTAGAAGGAACAACAATACTTTTGGACTGCACTAACCTAATTTTCAGGCCATCATTCCTCAAAGGGAGGGACTGACTTAAACACACTAATTTGGCTGTGTTTTGAAAATCTTGTGAACACGGAAAAGCTGCTTCAAGTGAAATGCCTTTTCAAGTCCTTGCTCTCTGTGCTTTTTTGTGTGTTATCAGATTTACAGGAAGTGTGACTGGATTTTGTCTTGGACTGCGTTCAAAACTAAATCCCTAGGGTTAAGACTTGAGCTGAAGAGGATTTACAAATTCTAGGCTGGGATCTGCCTTGAAAAAGAGTACTTTTTTGCCTTCCACTTTGAATGTCCTAATCCTGTTAACAACACTTCCCATATGCACTGGTGTTCACAAGCATGGTGCTATCTGGAATTCTTTCTTAAATGCAACTAAGAAAGACAGGATTATTGATGTGCATGGAAACATTGACTTGGAACAGACTCAGTCCAATGCAGATTATGTTTTGCTAGCCTTTAACTACAAATTGTTCTCATCAAAACACCAGACCGTTACATTGAAGTGGGGTGAAGACCAGCCCATCAATTTTAGCACAGATTGTTTTTCTATCTGACTTTCTTTTTCTCATCTAATTTAGTCAAGCACTGTGTTAAGGGTCATAATCATTTTTGACAAACAAATCCTTCACTCACAAGTCACCTTCCTGAGGATCATGCATCACAATGAACAATGAAAAGATTTTGGGCCTTTACTAAATTTACTAAATCTCCTGTTTACACATCTGGGAATAACAGAATTGTTGGGATTCAAATAGAATGGGATCGCAGCTCATTTGATGATAATTTGATACTATGAACTATTGGGCAAAACAAAGTGCAACTACTGATTGGTGGAAGAGTTTCCTCCCAAGAGTTGTACTGCACAAGCAATCCATGAATTGAGAAATATTTCGTTTTAGTGTCAAAGGATGGAAAAGTTAATTGAAGGAGTGGTGTTAGAAAGCAGTCTACACATGTCCATACACATGAACAGTTTTGGGCCCTCAAGAAACCAATGACCCATCAAATGTGAAATTCACTGACACTGTTAAACAAAGTAGACTAGTGCTTAACGCCTGGGTCACTGGTGCAGCAGCTGTTTGCAGCCCTCCACATTTGCAAAGTCAACTAATGAAAAATAATTTGAATGGAAAAATTCCAAGTGTTCTTCATTTCACCCTAAGCTGTAATGTTAATAAAAGACCAATATCTCTTCTATCTTTTATTGGCACATATGAAATTTAAGACATGTATTATATGCAATATACAGAAAAAAGCACCCCTCTCTTCCTATTCTCTATGCCTTCTGCCTAGAATATGTATATCTGCCTGTTTTGTGCCATGATATCACTAAACTGCCTCTTGCTGGTTCTCCAAGTTAAACAAACAGGACTGTCAAAGTGCATGTGTTTATTTGCGGTAGAAGTATTTCCTGTGGACGCTGGCACTGTTTAATTTCATGATCTCCTTTCCCAGCCGGCTAGAATTCCCAACAACGGAGGCAAGCGTTTTTCCCACAGTGCCTGAAACAGGAAAAAGGACTTTTCGAAAAAAGGCAAAAGCTCTTTTATAATCTGTAAATCATTAAGGTCTTCAGCAGCTTATCTCTATTAAGTTATTTATTATTCCATCTGCTCTAGCACTCCTCAGCAGGGGAGATTTCTACAGGGGCAACATGAACTAACAAAGGCGCAATCTCTTCTGCCCAGTCTAATAAACTATCTCTTGCATCGAATAATGAAACAGAATAATAAACACCCTTGTTAGCCACTGTTTGTAAGCAGCCCTGAAGCAAGACAGGCAGGTGAGGGATTATACGGGATTATTTAATCACTATTATTTATAATCTTTAGCTCCCACATCAATCTGTAAATAGGAGAAGTAATTAACTAGCATTTCATGTATGACTTGTATGTCTAACTTACTTTTCCTGGTTCCTAAAAGACTTCTCACAGCATAACCTTGAAAGAGCATGTTTTGGAAAATGTATACTGGAACGTGCAACAAGCAGAGAGATCGAATCACAGCCAAGTACTCAATTACATATTTGATGACTTCAAAGAGATGCTTTCACAAATAGTCCTTAAAATATCTCTTTTATGTTGTAGTTGACAGGATTTTAAATTTAATTACGAATCATCCAATACATAACATAAAATGTGGCCTGTTCTATTTCTTCCCTAATTACACCTTTTTAATCTTCAGTTTGGACCACCTTCCAGAGGGCATACACACTTTTTGACATTGACATTGATTCAATCACCTGGGAATGCTCTTTGCCTATCATCCCTGATAGTCTTCCCAGAATAAACAATTAACATTGACATACCTGGCACAATCTGCATTTACAACAGCAGGGCTTTGGATCTGTTATATGCCAGAATGTAGGACATAACCAGTACTCTGCAAGCCTGAGTTTAGACTGCTCAGGCGTTCCAAGGATTTTTAAATCAAGTAAACCTTATCTTAAATTAAAAAAGGATCATCGCTGTTCTGGAACCTTTTTGAATTTAAATCCTTTGAAGGTTATCCAAATCAAAGAACCTTTTTATGATCACTTCAATAATTTCCGCAATCAACCTGGAATTTTGGAAACTATGAGTCTGCGGTCATAACTGAACTCAAATGCAGGGCTGACATACAGTGGCAGAACAAATTCATAGATAAGCATGTATCCTTATGGGAAGTCACCCATAACCTGGCACATTCTAAAACATGGGCAGTAAACCAAATCAAGTTTTAAAACAGAAGACCACTGTTGCCAAAAACAAAAACTAGATTTTTCAAAGATTGCATGAAGTTTGTCCGGGGACCAGGCTACATTTGGATTTTCATTGAATCCCACTCAATGACATAAAGAAAAGCTTTGTCCACCACAAAAAACATGTTTGATGGTGTGTGACAGACTTGGTTAATATGTTACCTGCACTAAATCAGATTCCAAGAGCTCAGATGTTGCTGTGTCTGCCTCAGTAGTCTCAGTATCTGTGGTTGAGCTCATAAGTCTTGCACATCTGGTGATAATATGTGGGACTGCTGAGTGACTGTGCACTTCCTTCATCTTTGTCTCCAAACACTCTTTCCTGGGTCACAGTGGAGAATCTGCTAAATATACAAAATATCTAAACACGGTGATGATACGAAGTGTGGTACCATATAAAATAATGTGCATTACAACTGCTATGGTGTGAAGTACTACTACAGTGAGGGGAAAAATGTATTTGATCCCCTGCTGATTTTGTACGTTTGCCCACTGACAAAGAAATGATCAGTCTATAATTTTAATGGTAGGTGTATTTTAACAGTGAGAGACAGAATAACAACAACAAAATCCAGAAAAACGCATTTCAAAAAAGTTATACATTGATTTGCATGTTAATGAGGGAAATAAGTATTTGACCCCTTCGACTTAGTACTTGGTGGCAAAACCCTTGTTGGCAATCACAGAGGTCAGACGTTTCTTGTAGTTGGCCACCAGGTTTGCACACATCTCAGGAGGGATTTTGTCCCACTCCTCTTTGCAGATCCTCTCCAAGTCATTAAGGTTTCGAGGCTGACGTTTGGCAACTCGAACCTTCAGCTCCCTCCACAGATTTTCTATGGGATCAAGGTCTGGAGACTGGCTAGGCCACTCCAGGACCTTAATGTGCTTCTTCTTGAGCCACTCCTTTGTTGCCTTGGCTGTGTGTTTTGGGTCATTGTCATGCTGGAATACCCATCCACGACCCATTTTCAATGCCCTGGCTGAGGGAAGGAGGTTCTCACCCAAGATTTGACGGTACATGGCCCCGTCCATCGTCCCTTTGATGCGGTGCAGTTGTCCTGTCCCCTTAGCAGAAAAACACCCCCAAAGCATGATGTTTCAACCTCCATGTTTGGCGGTGGGGATGGTGTTCTTGGGGTCATTCCTCCTCCTCCAAACACGGCGAGTTGAGTTGATGCCAAAGAGCTCGATTTTGGTCTCATCTGACCACAACACTTTCACCCAGTTCTCCTCTGAATCATTCAGATGTTCATTGGCAAATTTCAGACGGGCCTGTACATGTGCTTCCTTGAGCAGGGGGACCTTGCGGGCACTGCAGGATTTCAGTCCTTCACGGTGTTTTCTTGGTCCCATCAGATCATTAACAAGATCCTCCCGTGTAGTTCTGGGCTGATTCCTCACCGTTCTCATGATCATTGAAACTCCACGAGGTGAGATCTAGCATGGAGCCCCAGACCGAGGGAGACTGACAGTTATTTTGTGTTTCTTCCATTTGCGAATAATCGCACCAACTATTGTCAGCTTCTCACCAAGCTGCTTGGCGATGGTCTTGTAGCCCATTCCAGCCTTGTGTAGGTCTACAATCTTGTCCCTGACATCCTTGGACAGCTCTTTGGTCTTGGCCATGGTGGAGAGTTTGGAATCTGATTGATTGATTGCTTCTGTGGACAGGTGTCTTTTATACAGGTAACGAGCTGAGATTAGGAGCATCCCTTTAAGAGAGTGCTCCTAATCTCAGCTCGTTACCTGTATAAAAGACACCTGGGAGCCAGAAATCTTGCTGATTGATAGGGGATCAAATACTTATTTCCCTCATTAACATGCAAATCTATTTATAACTTTTATGAAATGCGTTTTTCTGGATTTTTTTGTTGTTATTCTGTCTCTCACTGTTAAAATACACCTACCATTAAAATTATAGACTGATCATTTCTTTGTCAGTGGGCAAACGTACAAAATCAGCAGGGGATCAAATACTTTTTTCCCTCACTGTATACTACCTAAAATATACTTAAAATATGTTTCTGATAGTCCCTACCAGTGTTGTTCCTGGTGAACCTGGTTTCCAGCGTTTATAGATATTTTTTCGTTTGTTGTTTGTTGTAACAATTTTTGCTGTCAATGGCGGCAGATATCTAATCTTCAGGCATTTATTTAATGTCATTTTTAGGAGTAAAGCTGTTATGGTTATAAGTCTCCATGTCTGAGCATATTTTTCTTGGCAGCCATGACATATTAGTAAAGGCAACGAGAAGCACAGTGAACAGCAGTGTTGAAATCATTAGTGTTTGGCTTTTGGATTAACAGGCTCCTCAGTCTTGTCAGAGGAAATACCTTACGACCCGGGACAATATCTCTCTTTAACAATTTCACTTAGTAAGTAAAAGAAAGCTGTCTTCTCTGTACCCCTTTCATTATATCTTATTTTCAGACAGCTGTGTACAAGGAGCACTGCAGTTCATTCATTGCATGAACACGACCTACTAATTAGTCACTGTAGACAACCTCAGTGCATGCAACACTAATACAGGCAGTGATGGAGGCCAGCTGCTTGTTCTGAAGACGTACGTGTTTTCTGAGATACAGTGATGACATATTGAAAGCTTTTCTAAATAACTTTTCTCTGTGTCCATCAGTAATGTTCCATCATTTTACTTTTGCCACAGTGGGAACACATTCACTGATGACTCGCAAAAGGCATACAATTGTATTTCCGGACACTGAACTCATCCAAATGCCTCTTCTAGTCTTTATTCCCCCTTGCAATCCTGGCTACTTATCTCTGTAAGCTCTTATTTCCCGTTCCCTTGTGTCTCAATGTATTCCCTCTTATTCGCAGTTTGTTTGCTGGCTGTCTGACTCTCCCTCAACTCTCCTGTTACTGTTTGCTTGCTCATTCTCCTGAAACTGCTCTATTTCTATCCAGTGCCCCAAAACTCACCAAATCTGATCACACCTGCACTATGGCCCTTCGCTCTGGTTACTTTCACTGCCTGCTATAGGAGATCACATCACAGGCACCTTTTGTTTGTTAGCTCTACTACAAGCTCACTATTGGTGATCCTTCACCTTACATGCTGTGACAGCTGTGTGTTGTACTGTACAGTTTGTAAAATGTATCATTTTCCAGATATGCAACTTTGAAGACACAATTAAATCAATTACCTCATGTATTGCAAGTATGGCATAATTTGCCAATAATTTGTTTGTATCCAAAATTCATGAGTACAGCTAAAGTCTGTGTGGGTTCTGGTCTGAATGAATGTAGGGAGTGAAATTGCTGTGGGCCTGGTTTCAATCACTTGCTGGTCAAGTTAAGCCGTCTATTGCATGCAAATATTTGGGAGAAAAAGCCATTAAAACCTACAGGGGAGGACTTATGTTACACTGACCTCTTGTGCTAAGAAATTGTACTTCAGACTGCTGAGCTACTAAGAAGGAATGCTGCTCTATTTACAGTTACAGTTACAGTTGTATCAGTAAAATGTAAAATAATTGGTCATTTCCTGTATGCACCAGAAGATCAAGACCAAACATTCACCCCTTGATAACAGCACGCCCTTTATGCTACTATCTCTATAAGGTTAATCAAAATCAAGAAGAGGAGGATAAAATATGTTTTTATCTGAATTCTGGGGCTTTAGGCATCGACAATTATTAATCATGCTGCCTTTCAAGCATTTAATCTGGAATGATATCAGGGAGGAGGATCAGGATGTGATAAATTACACTGGGGCAGAATTCCTGTTACAACGTTACTCAGCCAGACACGGGAAAGTGTATTTTATTCTATTTAAGGGAAAGAGCTCCCCGTCAAAACACTGTGTATCTGCCATTGTCTGCATGAACACTGTATTTGAATGAGCTCTCCTGCCCTTTGCAACACTGCTGTCGAATGGTCCTGGCCACTATCAATCAAGACAGGATCCGATTGACAGATTTTATAGGCAGGAACTGGTAATGAAAGGCAAAGCAAAAATGCATTTGTTTCCCCCCACCCTGGAAAATCGTTGTGACCTTTATTGTGGTTCTTAATCCTCTCATGTGAATTGTCTGTCTCATGCCGACATCCTTGGGAAAATAATGGTGCCAGAAGCAAATGGAATCTTTCTCCCAAGACTTTTTCTTCTTGATTGTAACCAGTTGCTTGGCTGGACCACTTGATGACAGGAAGTCCATAGCTAGGAGATACTGCATTTTCAGGTTAAACAAGTTTAATTGTTTAGAGAAAGGGGTCAAAAGGGTGCTATTTTTGGATTCAAAGGGGCATGCAGACTTATGGACTAGCATTTATCTCTCCTTTAAAAGGAAATATAATTACAGGAAAGATATTCAGTTTTAGGGGACTTAATTTACTATTTCCAATTACAGCTAAAATTCTTCCATTCCCAAAGGTGATAAAACAAAGTCTCACCACATTGATGTGGTGACACTGAAACTTTTAACTTCAGAGGCTTTTGTGTGAAAAGGGAAGTACATTGAGTATTTTGCCAGTTAGACACTTTTAAAACTTTGCATGGAGTTGAGAAGCTATCGTAGCTGAGCTTTACACTTTGTCACAAAAGACAAGGCTTTGTCACTTAAGAAATGCTCCATTGCTTTAAAGAAATATGGAGAAATATGTCAGGAATTGTTATGCATAGAGAGTGCCCTGCCTTCAACTTGTTAAAAGGTACAATTGCAAAACAGGACAGATACAGATTTAAATGTATTTTATCTTGGTGATTTTTCTGTGTGATTTTTGCTACTGTTATATATAATTGATTTAGGGGGAAAAGCGTCTTCACATGTATTGCATTCCAATGCCTGTAATTCATTAGTAGAGAGTTTTGAAAATCCTCAGTGAAGCAGAATGAGATGCAGTAGATGGGATTTAATATAATCTTCAGGTCAATCTATGTAGGTCGGTAGTATTGTCACCCACCTGATATGACTTTAAAGGATTTAGCACGTCGGTGAATAGGATTCTGATCCAGGCCCACATGCCAAGCACTGAACCTCACCTCTAGGGCTTAACTGACCCTCCGCTCAGTTCAGGATTATTAAAATCCATGTTTATTAATTTGTTTTAATTCATATTTTTTAATTAGTTGAAACATCAAGTTCTCCATGCTTCTGGATTGCATCTTGGAGTTGGGCGAGCTCTTTTGGGAGTAACCTTGATTACATTAAGAGATTTTCTGAGATCAGCTAGTTAATGCGGCAACACAACGAGAGAAAGTAGAGTGTGTTTCCTTTTCAACTCACAATGGTAAGACACTTTATTAATTTCACATCAACAATTGGATAAATGTCCATAATTGTAAGCAAATATATTACCATTGACGAAATCAGCAATTTAATGAGTTATTTTATTAAGGTTAATAATAGTTGATTAATAACAGTTTAACTGTACTTAGAAATGTATTGATTCATTTAGAATGTATGTCATTATTTCCTGAGTGAATTGCATTTTTCAAAAACCTTTTTAAAAGTAATTACAAATTAATTCATAGAAGGCATTTAACTTTATCTTTTATATCCTTTATTTGACAATGCATGTAATTTACAGGACAAAAAGGATAATAACATAAACTGTCCAGAGTTTCATTGCCATATTTAGAAAATCCTTTGATGGATTAATTCATCCAGTTACACTCTCATTGTTTCGAGCAATAAAAAGCAATCCAAGCATTTTGGGAGCAATTTTGTAGTTTTAAAAGCAATAGGTTATGAGGGAGGTTGGTTTCTTATTGCCTACAAACAACGACAGAGAAACCCTGTGATTACAGATAGAATTAACTGAATGCCTGAGTTCCATTTTTGGAACACCAAACAACAATTGTTCTTAGATAGAGATTTCACACACACAAAACATAATAATAATCTCATAGCTTGTTGGCTGCAAATATGTTTACTTAAATCACTTAGTTACCATGGAAGATGTGTCGATTTCCAGTCTAAAATGTTTAAAAAGCGTAATACTTTTCCCATCAAGTCAATAAGATAAACTGTAAATTTCACAATTTCTCTTTACTCTATGTCCTTAACTATTTAACATGTTTAATTACAACTGGGTTATTTCAGTTTTACATTACTGTGATATATTCTTATCATTATTTCAAAGAGTGCTGGAGACATTTCTTCTTGATCTCTTATAAATTTGCATAAAATAGATCAAATCTAACTGAACGTCAGTAAGGGGCCAGAAAGTGACATTTCCATCGTATAACACATCATTGACTTCAAATTCTGACCTTTACAAGAAAAAGAAAAAACACCCTAACATATAAGGAAGCTTCTAGTAATTAAACTACACTGGTAATTTCTTGGTAATTAAATAAATACAATTATGAGGAATACCTTTGACCCCTTATTTTATATAAGTTAAAATAAGACTTTCAACAATAATAACAATAACAGCAATAATAATAATATGAAGAAAGAAACCTAAGAAAGAGAATGTAAGGATAGAGTATTATATTGTGATGGTTCCTAACCCAGTCACATGGATTATAAAGGAGATGACAAAAATATGTACAGGAGATACTATCTAAATCAACTGGCATTTGCTCTGATTTGTACTCAAGCCTGTCCCCTGTGACCTATCAAATCTAGGTAGATGTTGTATGTTGATATATGATGTAGGGCCATTACAGATTAATTTGGTCTGGGTTTCATTCAGTCGAATGGCAAGTGATTAAGGAAACATTACTTTGAGGCTTGCATTAATCAGCTCCAGGAATTCTAAGGAAAATCTCTTTAAGAATGTTCTTTCTTTATTTTTTTAAGTATACAGCATAACTGCGTTTACATTTCATCAACATTTCAAATATGAAGACTCACAGTTCTCACAGTTTTTATTTTTCCAGTGTTGAATTTCCTGTGGCATTGTAGGTTACCTGCTGTTACATACTAGCATGTAAAGAGACTTGACAAATTGAAACAGATGTATTTTGGAACCACATGAGCATTGGCATAATGTGAGAGGAATTTATATACCTCGCACTGCTATTTTTTTCTTTACACAAGACATCAATGCAGTTGCACAATGCTTAGAGGAGGTCAGTAATCCTGGTCTGTTGCAAATATATTATCCCTATTCATATTTCACCAATGCAGTTCCATCATAAACAAAGGTGTGATCCACTGGAAAAGTACCCAGCAGTTTTTGTAATTACTAAGTTTAATTTAAAGCACCACAACAAATAGAAGTAATAAAAACTACTATGGCGTAGTATAGCATTATAGCATTATAGCATTATAGCGTACCCGGCTTCAGGAATATAGTTCCAAAAGATAAAAAAAACATTCACTGCAGTGAAGCTGAAATAGCAATCCAGGTATACCCTTTGAAAAATGTTTCAAAGATCTTTCAAAGGCTTTCGACGCAGTTCAATTTACATGACTTGAATATCAAGCTTCCCAATATCAACTACATCAATAGTTTAACTTTTCAATGAATATTAACCACCTTGTTCACATTCTGTCACAGTTTTATTATTAAGTCAAGGCTGCTTTTTACTATACTTTCTCTGTGCACTGACACATTACAGCCAGTTCTTCTTAATATTTGAATGACCAACGATATGGTAATGATATGGTAATGAGCCAAAGAATAGAAATGGAAAATCTGTGGTTGTGTTGGGAGTCTGAGGAATTGGGGCCTGTTTTCTGAGAACATAGCAAGTTTAAAAAATAAACTGTATGACACATCAAGTAACTAAAATGTAACATAGTAAGCTTCACAATATTATATATATATTTTTTAAGTGTGGTAGCTACAATACAAAGAATGGACACATTTTGAAGTTCTAATGAAATAGAAAATGGCCTTTATTTGATCATGTATTCATATAACTATGCATTTATATTATACAATGTTAAAGCCTTTAATTATAGTTGTAATGTCTCTCTTGCAAAGTGTACAGAGGTTTTGGTTGTCAGTATGGAATTGCAGCAGATTTTTAAGAAAGCGGGATATGAGAATTAAATAGATGGTGACTGTGGTTGCTCATCTGTAAAGCTTAATCTGATTTCAGATCATATCCCAAATTAGAGTACTGAGGCCTGCTAAATGTATTACCTCTGAAATGGTGATTCAGTTGCTGATATGTTTCTAAACCCTGCAATCTTGGAATC
Organism: Amia ocellicauda; assembly: GCF_036373705.1. Taxonomy (NCBI): domain Eukaryota; kingdom Metazoa; phylum Chordata; class Actinopteri; order Amiiformes; family Amiidae; genus Amia; species Amia ocellicauda. The sequence continues at coordinate 8,448,624 of NC_089859.1, forward strand.
TGAATTTTAATCTAAACATACATGCTAGGAATTTAGATTGGTGACATTAGACGATTATATGAACAAACAGAATCCTGGCTTCTGAGCTTTACAAAATCATTATTGATGACACTGTTATGTGCCCTTTCCAGCTATGGCATATTGGCAAACCTGTGTTATTGCAGACAGTCAATTCTGAAGTTTGCTTTGATGCTGTGCAGAATAACTTTATTATTTTTCTCACTGGCCATTGTGTTCATATTCTTGAAACTGAGCAAGAGGTGCATTCAATCCCAATAGAAATGTTGCAAGCTGTGCTGTGGAATTACATTATTCAACATCAACTCGTCATTACACAAAGAGAAGGGCAAATCGAACATGTTTGAGGACTGTATTTCCCAGACTGGTTGTACACTCCTAATTAAATACATAATGAGGTATGTGCTGTATGTTTTCATTTTTTAAGTAACTGAAATGGTTAGCTGAATGAACATTTCCTACAATGTCCTATTCCTACACCTTTGGAGCCACACACTTTTATGATAGCAGTTTCAATACCTTTTCATCCAGGGCTGTTTGCCTAAATATACCCTTATAAAGTGACCAGGATTTCTAAATGTATTTTTAGTTATATGACAGGAAAATATTTTTCTATAATCATCTGAACCCATGACCTTAGGTGTGAATGAACTGAAAAGCTGACATATCAATTTACAAACCACATGCACACAGCTATATCACTGGATGTTTTTAGAAAGAGTTCAAGTGTGTGTTAATTGGGCACATTGGGGGTGGGGGTTGTTAGTTTTTATTCATGTTAGGCACATTGTAACTGCTTAAATACTCTGTAATAAACTATTGAAAGCAATATCATTAATCAGCTGGGAGATGTACATACAAGGACTCTCTATAAAACGTTTATACACTCACCTAAAGGATTATTAGGAACACCTGTTCAATTTCTCATTAATGCAATTATCTAACCAACCAATCACATGGCAGTTGCTTCAATGCATTTAGGGGTGTGGTCCTGGTCAAGACAATCTCCTGAACTCCAAACTGAATGTCTGAATGGGAAAGAAAGGTGATTTAAGCAATTTTGAGCGTGGCATGGTTGTTGGTGCCAGACGGGCCGGTCTGAGTATTTCACAATCTGCTCAGTTACTGGGATTTTCACGCACAACCATTTCTAGGGTTTACAAAGAATGATGTGAAAAGGGAAAAACATCCAGTATGCGGCAGTCCTGTGGGCGAAAATGCCTTGTTGATGCTAGAGGTCAGAGGAGAATGGGCCGACTGATTCAAGCTGATAGAAGAGCAACTTTGACTGAAATAACCACTCGTTACAACCGAGGTATGCAGCAAAGCATTTGTGAAGCCACAACACGTACAACCTTGAGGCGGATGGGCTACAACAGCAGAAGACCCCACCGGGTACCACTCATCTCCACTACAAATAGGAAAAAGAGGCTACAATTTGCACAAGCTCACCAAAATTGGACAGTTGAAGACTGGAAAAATGTTGCCTGGTCTGATGAGTCTCGATTTCTGTTGAGACATTCAGATGGTAGAGTCAGAATTTGGCGTAAACAGAATGAGAACATGGATCCATCATGCCTTGTTACCACTGTGCAGGCTGGTGGTGGTGGTGTAATGGTGTGGGGGATGTTTTCTTGGCACACTTTAGGCCCCTTAGTGCCAATTGGGCATCGTTTAAATGCCACGGCCTACCTGAGCATTGTTTCTGACCATGTCCATCCCTTTATGACCACCATGTACCCATCCTCTGATGGCTACTTCCAGCTTAATCAGGATGTGGTGGAACGGGAGCTTCGTGCCCTGGATGTGCATCCCACAAATCTCCATCAACTGCAAGATGCTATCCTATCAATATGGGCCAACATTTCTAAAGAATGCTTTCAGCACCTTGTTGAATCAATGCCATGTAGAATTAAGGCAGTTCTGAAGGCGAAAGGGGGTCAAACACAGTATTAGTATGGTGTTCCTAATAATCCTTTAGGTGAGTGTAGTGTATTACACTGTATGTTCTTTGTTTAAGCTTGTCATTAAGGTGTTATGGTGGGGATGCTGACATTGATGGTAGTCCAAGCAAAATATCAACACAATCTGTGTCCAAGGCAGTGGTTATAAACCACACACAACACATTCATTATAATAATTATACTGTTTGATTCTAGGACATAAAATGTGATGCCCAGTTTGAACAAAAATGGTATTAGAAACATCTAAAGTATTATTAATTAAAATACATGGAAAATGATTGTTGGCATTTGTCATTTTTCTTTGACTGAGGTGTGTATATATATATATATATATATATATATATATATATATATATATATTATTTAAAAATAAAATAGATTGTATCTCCTTTAACTTGGCTTACTTACACATAAATAATTGAATCTACCCAGTTTAGTCTAGTTTGGTCATAAGAACATACAAGGGAAAAAAAAAGAAAACTGTTGCTATTAATAATCAATTCCATAATCTAACCCAGACGTTTCTTGAAGAATCCCAGAGTCAGCAACATGGCTGGGTAGTTTGTTCCAGATACCCAAGAATCCTTGTTTAAATAAGTGATTGCTATTTTAAGTCCACACATTCCTATCTTCTTTCAATTCTGATATTATGTCCTTATTTCATTGTGGAGCTTTAAGGAGCCCTTTGGGTTGACTTAAATAAATATCTTTGAGGATTCTGAATACTCAAATTCAATTTCTTCAACTTACTCTCCTGGAGACTACCAGATTCAGTTCAAAAGAAAACAAAAATTTTAAAATGTCCTAGCCACCATTTGGGAACCTGACCTAGGACTAGCATTGTTTCCTTAAACTTAGCTAGAATGGAGACATGACAGAGAGCTAACACAAAAAACAACTTGACTTAATGTACATTTATAAAGTATTGACTCCATTGCCTGTAGCCGTATAGCCTTCACACGACTTCCTGGTCTTGGTCAAATTACAATTTATTGTATAGAATTACAGTGTTTTATCTGGCTAGTTTCCAAAATCACTTCTGCCTTTTAGTGCTGGTTTGTGTGAGTTTGATCTCCTTTTATATATATTTTTTCATCAATCTGAGTATGAGTTATTGCTAAGGTTAGCTTGAATGTTTTTGCTGATGTTTGAATTTGTCTGATGTACAAATAGCTAAATATTAGAGATGGGGGAGTAGCTCATTAATAACAGGAATTATGCAGACAAAGATAATGGATCCTGAAGCTTTTTAGTCATTGAGTCATTATCTTATATGCAATGGAAGCCATGAATGAATGCTCCATAAATTAAGCAGGTGTTTTTTCCCCACTCTAACTATGGTGTTTTATTTGAATATTATTTTCTGACTTACCTGAAATGGGTAGAAAGACTTTGGGGACCTTTTCCTGACCTCTTCACTGTTGAGAAACGCATCCCTGCACTAATCCTGAAAGGATTAACAGTGCCAGGTGATGGAGTATGGTTTGAAAATGAACATGATACAGGATTTGGTTAGGATAAATAGATGATACTGTATAGACCTTCTCGAATCTTGAATGGTTAGGGTGGGAGTAGATTTTCATAGAAGTAAAGTAAGTAATTTTCTTAAGATTATACTGCTTGAAAAAGGTATTCCAACAACATCAGATCACATGACCACAAGTTGGCTGTTTTTCACCATATAATCAAAGTTTTTCTGTTCCTTGATGTTTGATTGTATTTTACTGCCAATGCATGATCCTCTCACTTTGAATCAAAAAGAGTAAACTCACAATCATATACAAAATGTGCAGTGCATTATCAAGTAAGGGGGTGGACCATTATTTTTTCTCCTTTTCAAAAAACAAAAACAAATTAATTAATTTTGTCTGACTGTCCTTTTTCTTAATATTTCAGGAAGTTGGAACTGCAGAAGAAACATCCATTGAAGGGAAATAAATTACTTGCAAAAGCAACTGCAATGCTACAGCGGCTTTGTCCGTTCCACAGTTTGCTACAGAAATGGTGGACAAGCAGACTAACAGCAACTGAACCAAAGTGCCAGAGGTTTCCACTCCCATCAATGGATGTGCTGTTGTTTTGTGTTCTGTTAGCCATCCTGTCCCTTCCTTGTAGGACTCAGGCAGCTGTTTATAAGGTTGGGGTAGTGGGACCTTGGTCATGTGACCCAATTTTTGCAACAGCCCTCCCAAGTGTGGCTGCTAAACTAGCTGTTGACCGCATCAACAGTGATATGTCTCTTGAGCTAGGGTACACTTTTGAGTATGTCATACTCAACGAAGACTGCCAAACATCCAAGGCCTTGAATTCGTTCCTTGGGTACTACAGGTTGGCTTCAGGGTTCGTTGGGCCCACCGACCCCGGCTACTGCGATGCAGCTTCTCTTCTGGGAAAGAACTGGAACAAAGCTGTCTTCTCTTGGGCCTGTATCAGCTATGAGATGGACAATTCTCGTAGCTACCCCACTTTCGCGAGGACCCTGCCCTCCCCCACAAGGGTCCTCTTCAACTTCCTGAGGCACTTTAGGTGGGCACACATTGGCATAATATCTTCTTATGAGGACTTATGGGTTAATACCGCCAACAACTTGGCCAACGCCATTCGCAGTCATGGCCTCCCTGTGGGCATTGTTACCTCAATGGGCAGTGACTCTGAGAGTGTCAGACAGACTCTGGCAAAGGTCAAGAAAGTGGATAACCTTCGTGGTAAGTCACAACAGATCACAACAGCTGATCTGTTTCTCATCAACTGATCAGGTCATATTGTGGTTGTCTTTTTAGCTAAAATGTTAAAATGTTGCATTAAATACTCAGTTCACATCTCAAAAAGCATGCTTAAAATATTTTATATTTTAAAACGGTAGATCAAATTGCTTTCATCCAAATCAAACATCAATGTTTCTTTTTAAACATGTTAATCATGTACCCTTTTACCTCTGTCTGGTCTTTCCTTCTCTCATTGCAGTGATAATCATGTGCATGCACTCAGTGCTGATTGGAGGAATGGCACAGAAGCAGCTCCTGGAAGTGGCTCATGACATGCAAATGACGGAGGGCTCCTTGATGTTTGTGCCATATGACACCCTACTCTACAGTCTCCCATACAAGGACGTACTGTATCCAGCACTGCAGAACAACAGCAAACTGCGCAAGGCCTATGACGCGGTTCTCACCATCACAGTGGACTCTGCAGAGGTCTCCTTCTACCAGGCCTACCAGGAGGCTGTGGACCGGGGTGAGCTGAAGGCTTCACTCAAACCTCAACAGGTATGCCTCTCTACTGCACTACAGTCAGGTACTTAAAATATCTGAAATGTAGCAAAGCATAAATAACCATACAATTTTTTATAGCCATTTTGTAAATGTTTGACTTGTCACAATAAGGAATGTGTCTTCTTCACTGGCAAATATCAGATAAAACATAATATGTTGCAAGGCACAATAATCCAAGTAAAATCATTCTTTAATCCTATTACGATGGTGTTTTGTTTGCTGGTTTGTTTTTTAATAACGTTTTAGAGAAATAACTCTCTCTGAAATAAAGCTGTCCTGTTTGTTTGTTTGTTTGGCCAACAGGTGTCACCTCTGTTTGGAACAATATATAATGCCATCCTTTTCATGGCCAATGCAATGCAAAATATCCAGGAAACAGGGGCCTGGCTATCTGGCAGTAACCTGGCACAGCACTCCCGAAACCTGGTCTTTTACGGCTTCAATCATAGGATCCAGACCAATAGCAGTGGAGCTGGATTTGGAAACTATGTCATCCTGGATACAGATGGGAGGTCTGGCGAGATGTACAGTACTCATTTGATTGACTTGGAAATGGACATAGTGCGATTTCTGGGAAGAAATATTCACTTCCCACGGCGGGGATCCCCAAAAACCGACTCAGGCTGCTGGTTTGCTCGAGGCAAAATCTGCAGTGGAGGTAAGGCCAAGAAACACACTTGAGAATGCAAGTTATATATTCCTAACCCAGAGGTCTCAACCTGGCTTTCAGCCCATCTTGAAATCATCAAATGCCTCAGATCGCAAAAACATTCATATTAATATTGATACAATAAATCAGTGTCCCTAAATGACCACAGACTGCAGTCTCTGTGGTGGATTGTAAAAAAGCATTCCATTTCACAAATCAATAGTAGGGCCCGACTATCTGAGTCTACAGCAAAACTTTTGTGTTTGTTCAGGAACTAGGCTTGCAGGCCAGGGCTGTAAGTCACTAACAGCAAGAATTATTTAGGGTGGCAAGAGCTTTGTATTGTCATTATCATCAATCTCTTAGAAAGTCATTATTTCTTTAGACATGCAGTTATTGCCAGTTATTCAGGGAATGTTCAGATTATATTAAGTTTAAATAACCTAATAATATGTATTTATTCTTTGTCATGTCTTTTCTATATTTTCTTTCTGGTGGCCTTTTTTTCATTCTTTCTTGGCTATAGGTGTTGATCCAGTCTTTGCTTTAATGGTTTTCCTGTCTGTCTCCTTCATCATTACCTGCATTATCGGACTCTCTTATCTGATAAGGTACAACATGTGGAGTCCATCTTCATTTTAAGAATTTACCAAAACTGTATGAGCTTATGAGGCCATGAGCTACATTGGTACATGCATGTTTGCGAGCCATACATATAATCGTTGTGATTGCTGTATGCCATGTCTCATTGAACTCATTGTGTGTGATTTCCAGTCAGCATATCGGTATCCTCTTTTGAATAGAGCAAACCCAGCATTTGTATTTTTGTTTCCTTTTTCACAAATCAGGACATTCGTTTCTAAAAGTAAGCTTGTGAAGCAAATTATATGCTTCACTCTGGAAATTTAGAGAAGCATTCTGAATGAAATTGCTTTATGTACTGACAGAAATTTCAATGAAATACAAGTTGATTCGATCTAATCATCCTATCAAAAAACTATCAGTTCCATAAACCTTTGCTGTGCTCTCTGTAAAGCAGGGGATTGCTTTTTGCTGCTATTGCATGTACTTTTTTGTCCAATTTTTTGTTATATATTACCTCTTGGTATATAATATCATTGTGACACTGAAGAAGACAGATTGTTTAATAAAGATGAATACAATATTTTTTCCAGTATGTGCCTTATCTCCACTGGGAATATATTAGCATCTGATATCAGGTTACAGTCAAATAAGTCAAAGCATTCAACCTTCTGAAAAACATTGCAAAATAAGCAGTGTGATAAAATAAATGTCACACTCTTCTATTACATTTAAAAAAATTGTTCAATACATGGTATCAGTTGATTTGTTTTCTACAAATACTATATATTATGTATTTTATTGTTTTATAGCTACTGTCTAAGCTCTAGTTCTATTTCAAATGTATGTAAGAAAATAATTTTGCCATGCTTTGCATAGCTTAGGGAAAATACATTTGTACTTAATTATACCTAAACTTACACCTAAAAAAACACATCTTTAGATAAAGATCCTGAGATATGATGTAATGGGCAGGTGGTCTGACATTTTGTTCAGGGCCTATATGAAAAATGGCTTTTCCTATTCAACCACATACATCAGTATGACATCATGATGGACATTGTGACAATAAAGTGATCAACCCATTAGTAATAAACCCATATTTGATTGGAGGGCTAATAGCCATTCAGTTCCATCTAGTGGACCAGAAATACATTTTCATTTTCTCAGAAAAGCCATCAAAAAGGAAAGATTCTAGACAAAATCTTGATGGGAATTAACCTTATTCCATGATTCAGGCGGCGCATAAACCAAATTCGATTGGTCCGGGGCCCCAACAGGATTCTGCTGACGTTAGCTGACGTGACCTTCATCAACCCTCAGCTGAGCACAAAGGCAAGTTCCACAAGGTGATTGGTCAAAGAACCTGAGCACTGTGTGTCTGCAGGTCCCTTTATAAAAGGCATCCATAACAATCCTGTAATTCAAATTCAAATTGAACAAGACCAAACAAGCATATTGTACAAATTCATTTTAACCTTATTTCTTGTTCTTAGTGTAACATAACCAATAATTGTACACTTTTAATTGCTTCTCCACACATGCATAGAGTGTTTTCTAATTACAGTCCCTGCCATTTTAAAACAAACAAACAAACAAACAAACATAGTGCAATCATCCAGTTGTTCCACATAATGTCAGTGCTCCTGGTATAAATATCAGGCTTCTACATAAGTACCTGCACATGCAGACTGTGTTTTGTATTTGCTTTTAATGAGGCAGGCCTCTGTGTATTGTGGTACCCTTTATCAGAAATGTCATGACCTTGTCAAATCAGATCACTTCAATCTTTTTTCACATTTATTCTCAGAAGATGAGTTCAGATGACAGTAAGGTAAGTGACCAAGGGAGGAGCTTCTCTGATGCCGACCAAAGTCTCAGGTCTCCATATTCCACTTCCAGCCTCACCCCAGCCACCCATGAGAACTCCAATGTGGCTATTTTTGAGGTGAGAAATTTAGCCAGCTTTGTTTTTAGGATTTCTTTTCTTGTATGCTATCTGTCTGTGACTCTTCAGTTAATCTGTTGAAAGCCTTTAAATGAGTCCAGGACTGGCCCCATAGACTGCAGGTGACTGGTTCAAATATTGTCTATGCCAGTAGATGACTTGTTGCTGGAGCTCTGAGTCATTGGTTGAGAGGATTGACATTGATTGAGGAGTCCTTGTGTCAAACCTCTTATTTCACCTTATCTGTGAATTACAGAAGCATTGGTTATGTGCTTTCAGATATGTAGAGTAATAATGTCTCTCATTTCCCAGGGAGACTGGGCTTGGATGAAGAAACTACCATCTGGAAACTTTGGATCCATCAACCCCAAAACCAGTGACATCTTTGAAATGGTCAGTTGGGTTGGGTGGCTCTACTCTCTTGTCTGTGGAAGCCTAGAACAGCTGAAGTAAATCTTAACAGCATCCACATTTACCCTTCTGTAAATCCAATAGTATTTACAATATTTACAGTAAAGACCATATCAGATCAACTGCAAAAGATTTAGAAATTAATAATATTGTGTATAACTGAAAATCTCCACCCAGGTAATCTCAAAAATTAAATGTAATGCCTATTTGCTCCGATTTCCTAATTATCTGATTATAATCTTATTGGTTAACCTACTTGAACATTCTATCAAAGTGTTCTTTTAGCCTTCACGATGTGAATAAAAAAGTTTTTTTGAAAGATAAAAGACGCAGATTTTCTGTAAATAATCAAATAGCTATCAATTGGCACAAAAGCCATTACCAATGGGTTAACTACCATCCTACTTAACTTACCATTCAGCGGCTGTATAAGGCTTTACTTTGGACTTACCCCAACCACTGTAATATCGGTATTTTTCTCTCAGATGAAGGACATGCGCCATGAGAATGTCAATCTGTTCCTGGGTTTCTTCCATGATGGTGGAGTGTTTGCCATAGTGACCGAGTTCTGTTCCCGGGGGAGTATGGAAGACCTACTGCGCAACAAGGATGTCAAACTGGACTGGATGTTCAAGTCCTCTCTGCTGCTGGACCTCATCAAGGTGTGTGTGTCAAAATATCGCCAATCAATTCCTCAACAAGCAAAAAGGTATCACTCTTGACACCTGCTTTTATTCAAAACAAGCTTTCTCTGAATAGCCTTTTTCTTCTCAGAATTAGTTAACTATACTGTACATAAATTGTCACATACAATCTTAAATATTTTGTCAGGTGAGAAAGAGGCTGTGTAAGATTTCTGATTTCAACTGATTTTTAGATTCCCATCTAAAATGTGTTAGTTTAACATGTGACTTTCACCTTCATTGCCAGCATTTTTATATTTATTTGGGTATAATGTCCACTTCCTGTAAAATGGATCAGAAAGCTGTTCATACTTTTAAGAACAGTAAAGGCATTACATTACATTTCCAAATTATTTCAGCATGATAAATATGTTAAACTTGTACAACGTCTCATTATAATCTTAAAACAAGTAGATTATAGTACCAAAATTGAGTACAATAAAGCATTTGGGCACTAGGAATAGAAACCTTGTGGAAATGCCTCATGGGAAATTGAGACCAGCAGAATCAATAACAAACCTATGTGTGGTGTAAATAGTACCCATAATGTATATTGAAGCTTTTTTCTTTTAATGAAACTGATAGGGTATGAAGTATTTGCATCATCGGAATATTTACCATGGCCGATTGAAATCACGAAACTGTGTGGTTGATGGGCGCTTTGTGCTCAAAATCACAGACTACGGGTACAATGAGGTGCTCGAGGCACAGAAGTTTCCATATAAAGAGCCTCCTGCTGAAGGTAAGTTTGAATCCTAATCTCTCAGTCTGACAGCACCTGGATCCTGGGCTGCACACGGCACATTTCAGAACAGGGGAGTAGAAACCATTGAACATTGTGCGCATGAGCTTTTTATGGGATTCTGAAATGGCCTCCTCTCATTTGTAATTTATTTATTTAAGTACCCTGTGTGTGTATATTCATTGATACTGATATGGTGTTTAAGCAGTCTGGGTGTCCTGCAGTCATTGACAGGTACCGATTATCATAATTAAGAGTTGTCTTTGTGGGTACTGTTGCAGAGCTGCTGTGGACAGCCCCAGAGATACTGAGACAGCCTTATCCCGGGCTGTATGGCTCCTTCAAAGGTGACGTGTACAGTTTTGCCATCATCATGCAAGAGGTAGTGGTGCGCGGACAGCCCTTCTGCATGATGGAGCAATCTGCCGAAGGTACAGCTCAATTTTACTCTTCATATTCTGTTTTTCTGCCTGTAACTTTCAAATTAATTCTTCCCTCTATATGTCTCATGTACAATAAAAGCCAATAGAGACTTCTAAGTGCCTGATCCTCACAGCTCCACCAGCAGAGTAACAAACCCATGACACCCAAAGACCTGTCCCCTCACACAAGGTGTTTGAACACCCTACTACTCTAAGTTCAGAGAGGGATGACATCACCATAATGAGGTCATAGACTATGAGCCCCATTATACATCAATAGTTTGATAGCTGTGTATCAGTCCTCCCCATTTTGTCTTTGCTATTTGGCATCATGTATCAGCCTTTAAACTATACAGACTGAGGCAACTGTCTAGAGGTCTCTCGATAGGAACTTCTCATCTCAGCACAGAATTTGTGATGTGCCTATTCATACCCAGTCAGTTTGCTGAGGGGTCTGAGACTTCCATGTCCCCACAGAGTTGATCCAGAAGATTAGGAAGCCACCACCCTTGTGCCGCCCCGTGGTTTCCCCGGACCATGCACCAATTGAGTGTATCCAGCTGATGAAGCAGTGCTGGAACGAGCAGCCTGAGAGGAGGTTCACCTTTGATGAGATCTTTGACCAGGTATTGTACTCCCAACAGAACATTTTTTGCTATCCTCTGTTGGACAATCATTTATGGATGGGCTCATTTTTTCCTAGTTTAAAAACATCAACAAGGGAAAGAAGACGAACATCATCGATTCAATGTTGCGGATGTTGGAGCAGTATTCCAGCAACCTGGAGGACCTCATCCGGGAGAGGACAGAGGAGCTGGAGATAGAGAAACAGAAGACAGAGAAACTGCTCACACAGATGCTGCCTCCGTGAGTACAGCTCTCCTAAACACTCATGCACAGGCAGCAATTGTATTTTCACCAAAGCGTCTGATTATGCAGCATTTGACAGAGCCCTGAAACTATATGGAATAACATGAAACAGGAGTGTAAATCAACAATGCTTTTATTGTAATTTTATACCTTACCCCCAATTCAGTAGTCAACTGTAATTGTAATGTATTTCTTCAGAGATTGTGCATTCATCAAACTATTCACACAGGTTTTAAATAGTGTATTCATTTTCTTAAAGACACCAGAGTCAGAGTTGATATAGTTTCTTCATGAACATGGGAGAGAAAGCTAATATTCTGAATTTTGCATTTTTAGTGATGATGATACACAGAAGATAAGGCATCTGAGAACACATATTTGAAATTTCAGATGGTCCTGGATATCAGTGTAATCCCTGAATAATAAACACAAACCCCACATAGATTTTATCTAGACAAAATCACATATGGCAAAATCCCCCATAAGTATATATATATATATATATATATATATATATATATATATATATATATATATACATACAGGCGGGTGATAAATTAAAGGAAAAACCTGAATAAATGAGTGGAGGAACATAACAAATGCAGATGCCTCCAAACAGGTGTCCTGCATGATACAATTAAGCAATTAACATCCTATCATGCTCTGTGGCATGTATAAAAATGCTGGATCAAGATGGCAAAAGGAAAGGATCTAAGTGACTTTGAAAGAGGGGTCATTCTTGGGGCATGAATGGCAGGAGCTTCAGTCACAAAGACTGCTCAACTGGCTTGTGTTTCAATAGGAACAGTGACTAAAGTTACATTTCATTTAGATTTATGGGAAAGACATCTGTAAATAGGTTTGGAAATTGTGGTCAAAAGCGCAAATTCGATGACCATGATGCTCATGCATTACTGCGATATGTAAAGAAAAACAGAAGAGCAACTCTTTCTCAGGTGACTGAGAATGTCAATGCAGGATGTGAACAGACTCTGTCAGTCCATTGAGAACTACACAGAGAGGGCTATTATAGTAGGGTCGCAGTGCATAAACCCTCATTACAAGACAAATGCACATTTGAGAGTTCAGTGGTGCAATAACCATAGGCACTGGTCAGATGAATCATCCTTCACTATATTCTCGACAAGTGGGCGAGTGCATGTGTGGTGACACTAAGAGAACGGTACAGGCCTGACTGCTTGACCCCTACAATGAAAGGGTCTGGAGGCTCTGTTATGCTGTGGGGGGCATTTTCCTGGCATGGTTTGGGTCCACTTGTCTCCTTGGAGGGAAGGGTCACTGCAAATCATTACAAAGTTATTCTGAGTGATCACCTTTATCCTATGGTGAAACATTTCTATCCTGATGGGAGTGGTCTCTTCCAGGATGACAATGCCCTCATCCACAGGGCACGAGGGCTCACTGAATGGTGTGATGAGTATGAAAATGATGTGAATCATATGTTATGGCCTTCGCAGTCACCAGATCTCAAACCAATTGAACACCTATGGGAGATTTTGGACCGACGTGTTAGACAGCGCTCTCCACCACCATCATCAAAACCCCAAATGAGGGAATATCTTTTGGAAGAATGGTGTTCATCCCTCCAGTACAGGCCAGAGACTCGTAGAATCTGTGCCAAGAGCATTGAAGCTGTTCTGCCGGCTCGTGGTGCCAACACCTTACTGAGACACTTTATGTTGGTTTTTCCTTTCATTTTGTATATATATACAGCTCTGGAAAAAATTAAGAGACCACTCCAAGTTCAGAAATCAATGTTAAGTGGTCTCTTAATTTTTCCCAGAGCTGTATACATATATATGTGTATGTGTGTATAATGGCCAAAAAAAGATAAAAACAGTTTATTAGTATATCTCAGCTAAAGGCTAGCATTGTTAAAAAGATCCCTGTTCATTCATATTAAGAAGAATACATATTGTGGATTGTTTTTTTCCTGTGGGGTTTTGTTGGCTTACATTCCGTACCCTGAGATCCTAACTCAATTCACGTAGATCCAAAATCAAGAACATAATTTGTTGGCTGGGACGTGTTGATCATGGGGCGGTTTTCTTCCAGATCTGTTGCCGAGGCCCTGAAGATGGGGTGCACTGTGGAGCCTGAATATTTCAACGAGGTCACCTTATACTTCAGTGACATTGTGGGCTTCACCACCATATCTGCCAACAGTGAGCCCATTGAGGTGGTTGACCTCCTAAATGACCTCTACACATTATTTGATGCTGTTATTGGAAACCATGATGTATATAAGGTATTGCCAGTTTTTCCTTTGTATGTTATCATATCTTCTTTCTGAAAATTCACCTAACAAACACAAATTCCAATAATCATCCAATAACAGTCACCTGATAGTTCATTCAAAACTGTTAGATTGCACTTTTGAAAGGGGTAGAAGCTGCCCAAAAAGAACGAGTGTAAAATAAAGTGATGATCTCAGTCTTTTCATTTGCTTTTACATATCATGGATACATATGGAACACAGTTGGGTATTTAAAGAATATGGTTTTGTACCTTAATTTAAGGCATTTTAAGAAGATGCCCAGCATTTTCTCTAGAATAAACTAGAATAGGCAAACTATAGGCAATAATGAATGATAATTAAATGAAATATAAAATATCAACCTTTGTGACTCATGGAACTCAATTTGGTGTCTCTCCTGTGGCTCAGGTGGAGACCATAGGGGATGCGTACATGGTGGCATCGGGGCTCCCCAAGTGCAATGGGAAGCGTCACTCTGCGGAGATCTCCAACATGTCACTGGACATCCTGAGTGCAGTGGGCACCTTCAAGATGAGACACATGCCCGACGTACCCGTGAGGATCCGCATCGGCCTGCACTCCGGTGAGAGACGCTCAGCATGCTCTGGAGGACAGAGGCTACTGACTTTACAGCTCTAAATTGATGGGGGTGGTAGGGGATGTGCCCATTGGAACAACTGCTCCCAAAATACTATAGAATAAATAATATTCATGTATTTATATTATATTTATATACCTGAAGGATTCCACATATATTATTATTATTATTATTATTATTATTATTATTATTATTATTATTATTATTATTATTATTATTATTATTACATATAGGGTACTAATTGTAATAGGGTAGAACCATGTATGCACTTGGATGCACTTTGTTTTTCCACATAATGGATGGTGTGTGGCAGTGTCTTACTATACATTTACTATACATATAATCCTGTCCATGTGTTTGTGTTTTCAGGCTCCGTGGTGGCAGGGGTAGTGGGGTTGACCATGCCAAGGTACTGCCTGTTTGGTGACACAGTAAACACAGCTTCACGCATGGAATCCACAGGGCTCCGTGAGTACAGCACAATATTCTTTACCATGAGGAGAGTGAGGACCAGAGGCCGAAAATGGTTCCCACAATGAATTCCTTAAACCTTTAACATGTTCGTTTACAATATTTTAAGAAGTACCCCTTCTCAGCCATGGCCATTTCATTGAAGTGCACACTCATGATTTACCTTCCAGTCACTTGCAATCAGCTAAATTTTGGATCAGCAATGGGGTTTTTCAGTAACTCAGCTTTAAAATGATTTCACTCTTACTGACACTGTATTTGAACATGTACTTTTGTCTCAAAGACCACATGTGCTTTGCAACACCTGCTTTCATATATGCACATCTTGTGACAGAAAACGGATGGCCAATTACATTTATACAAATACTGCATAAAAATGCATAATAAGAAGACTGGGTTGTAAAAATGTAGATGCTCTCAAAAAACAATTCATGAGGAAAGGCCTTAATAAGGCAAATGTACTTTGCTGTATATGGAATTTATGAAGGTATTAAAAAGGCCCAGTGGAGTTGTTAAAGTTATTCAATGTTCTAGTCTGATGACATATTGAATTAGTGTACTCATCATGCATGGCTCATAATTAAAAGGACAGAGATTTCCTGGAGAAGGCCCAAAGAAGGACAAATATAGAGACTTGAGTCATGATGAAGAATCGAGACCTTAGTAGGCAATGACAAGGAGGTGATTTGATTTAAGTTTTAGAAACAAGTGAAGGATTAACCAGAGTGGATGCCAGCAGTTATTGCAAACTTAATTCACCCACACTGGGACATAAATGGATACATAATAAAAGTAGATTCACAACTTTTATGATGACTTATCATTTTACACACAGTGCTAAATGTTCAAAATAGTTCACTTTGTCATTTTAGGTGCAAAAGTGAACTCTTGGAAGCTTTGTATTGTCCCATGCCTACATAAATGTTTTAACTATTACCACAGGATTTGCAATGCTAACCCTACAATTTCTTTTTGATTTGTTATTTTATGCAAACCTCATGTCCACAAGTTTCTTCCAAAGTTCCAAAAGAGATGACAACCTCTCAGCAGATTTTGACTGTTTAAATCTCTCTCCTGGAATTGACTTTCCAATATAGGTTTTATGTTCTACATGTTCCCCTCTTACTATATAAAAAAATCACAATGAAACTTTATGTCCCTGCATATTTGATAACAAAGGGTCCCATTAGACTCTTTTCATGTGCTGTGCACTAAAATCACATCTGTAACTCATCTTGTCTTGCAGCGTACCGCATTCATGTCAGTCACAGTACTGTTAAAATACTTATGGAGCTAAAGGAAGGCTATAAAGTCCAGCTAAGAGGAAGGACAGAACTTAAGGTTAGTGTTCATCACCTGGTGGTCTGTGTGTCTCCCACCTCACCCTATGCTGATTTCATAGGAATCTTTCCTCCACAGTGTCATGAGAACTCCCTCTCCCCATTTCTACATCAGAAACCTATGAAAATTGCCTAAAATACCAGAAAGCTCCACAAAACCATTGGCTAATGCATGCTGAATGTTTTCTAGATCTGAATTTACTTGTCCCAGAAGGAAACTACTACAGCATAACATATTGTAGCATGAATATCTGCTGTCCATGTTGTGATAAGTCTGAGTCGGAAGAAGAGTGACCTCTGGTAGGAAGCAGAGGTTCATTTGAGTTACACCACAGAAATAAAACAACGTAGTGCTCTTGCAGCAACTTTCTGGGGAACCATCTCTGAGCCCCAATGCCACTGACTCACTGTGTTTTTAGACAATTCCCAGTGAACCAGCCATCTGTATAATATAGATGGTGAATCATATATTGGGAACTTTCTTGGCTTTAGCTGCTGGTTTCTGCTGAGCAAAAATCCATATACCATCTTGGCCTTCTGTCTTTCCTATGCAATAGTGATAAATTAAAATCTGGAATTTAGTAATTTCAGAAGACTCCTTCACTTCCTACTAAACATGCACCCCCTGTGACTAAACAAGGATGTCTCAGGACTAAGAATTCAGCAGTTTTCCTTGTTAAAATTGCCATCTGTGCAAAACATCCTCTGAGAGTAAAGACCGTCTGGAACCATCTGCGAAGAGAGAGCAGAGTCTGGGATAGTTCTGAATGTAAAAGACTTTAAGAGAACAAGTGTATTGAAAGAAAGACCATTTAAACAGTGGAGTGACTCTTCACTTTGTTTTGTTTAAGGGCAAGGGTACAGAGGAGACGTATTGGCTGATTGGGAAGGATGGCTTCACCAAACCGCTCCCCGTACCTCCAGAGATCAAGTCAGGGTAAGGACCTTAATGCTGACTTTTGCGTCTTGCTTACTGTAAGTGTTTGCCTTGTTTATGGTACTTCTTTAATGTATTTTGCAGGCAAATGGCTCATGGCTTGCAGATGGAGGAAATAGCTGCATTCAAGCGCCGGAAAGCAGAAAAGCAACTTACAAAGAAGAATAACTGAGGTAATGTTATGCATGGAAAATGTATAACATTACTTGTCCTTGGCTATTAACATTGTGGGTTAGAGATATCTCGTCTTCTCCTCAAATCCTCATGAGACAGATTTCTCTTTTCATTAAGTTGTCATGAAATCCTTCTAACTGACAGGAGTGGCAAGTAAACAAGAATTCAGCTGCTGCGGCTTGCTAATATTCACTCTGTCTGATTACATTTAAAAAAAAAATATTATTAAGACATTTTTATATGACAATTGGGCTGCATTGTTTCCAACCTTGGCATTAATTGATTTTCCTTCAGTCTTGTTTTCCGTGGATGAAATCATTGTTGTTTTTTGCCCTCATTTTTCTCCAGTGGGGAATAACCTTTTGAAATTTTGCTTCCTTGTTGCTGTGAGCAGATAAAAGGGGGACCTGCTGAGCAATGGGAGTCTCCCAGTCTTTAAGTCTAGTCAACTCTCTTTTCAGTTGATGAACCCAAACAGCAGATGTAGGCATGCTAATCAACAAAGTCTAACAGGAGCAGTGGTATGAAAGTGGGGCAGCGAATGAAAAACAGGCATGAGCAGGCATCATCCTCACACCATGACTAACTCTGTACATTGGTCTGTCTTTGATGTTTTGTGTTTGTTGGCTTGCTACTCACCTGAAGTTACTGCAAACACTCTCTTTTAAGGGGTTTGTGATATGTCATCATAAACCATCTGTAAACTTTGAATACTTATGCTATTGATTGTTATTTTTATAGAGAATTATATTGTAATGTCAGAAAAAAAATACAATTTATTATAATATTTTGTAGCTAAAAGCAGTTTAAATAATGCAAAGTGTTAATAAATGCAGGTCCCCAAGTAAAGCGTTGCAACTTTATTCAAGATAGTGTAGCTTTTCAATTGAAACACATTTTTATACAAAATTACTTGTTTGTAATCCATGCTTTGGGTGATCTGAAATCCCATTTTAATAATCTTACTGGTAATTACTTCAAGACTTATGCAATTGCTTTAAAGCAGTCTGGGTCTTTGATTGCTTGGCAGGAGTAACAGGAAGTCACATGTGGGGGACATTCTATGGTTCTTTTGATCTCAGATCACTCAAATCACTGGTTCTGAATTATTATTTTTCACATGACTCAACACATCAATGAAACACTAATCTTTTTAAAATCTTAGAATCAGAAATGGAAACATCTGCTTCAAACCTCTTCATCCTCGTCACCTAATTTAGTTTTAGTTAATCAGTAGATCAACTACAGAATTGTGGTGTGATCTAATTCTATAATAATGGTGGACCTCATTTACTAAAGCAGGGACTTTGATAGTAATGGGTAAATGCCCAGGAAACTACATTCAAGGATGGAAGATACAAATTGCTTTATCTCTACAGTCTTAACATTTATGTTTTTTCTACATTTTCAGGTAAAACGTACTTTAAGATTTGTGATTTAAGCTCCCTGAATTGGATTGGACATATTGATCTTCGAGGAGAAAAAAACACCTTTGTTTATTCAAGTATCTTGTTTCTTTCAGGAAAAACATGGCAAAAGACTTCAGGCTGATGCTTAGGAAGGCAGTCAGGAAGATATCGCATGTTCAGCAGGTATCTCGGGTAACCACGACGGATTGCACAGAAGGCACAGTTGGCATGTGTCACCACTGAGGTCTGTGAAGCAAGCTGGCACCTGCCAATGGCCATTGGGATACTAGGACAACCATCAAGATCCACTTCCCACAGAGGGGGATGTTTTTGTTTGGTAACGAAACAGTGAATTAAAAGCACACATCTCAGCGGAGCCAGAGTGGTGCTTTCATCCCCCCTGCTTTTGAACTGTGTTTTCTGGAAGGAAAAGTACTGTGATGTCCACTAAGCAGGCATGGAGATGGCTGGCTTGAGCTTAGAGGCTTTTTTTAGAAGCACCTTGGAGACTGAAGTCACTTGTGGAGCTAAAAATAACCTGAGGGATTTAAGTTCTAAGCTCAGTGAGGATCAAATCTGCCACCCCCTCCTTGTTCGGAGGAGAGACACCTGTTCAGTTACCTCCAGGTTAATTTGCCCTTCAGGATGGAAGGACTTGCTTCAACCGTCTACACACAAGTATGAACATTTGCAAGCTGTGAGTTTGGGGACATGTTCTTCCTAGTTCTGTTGCGTTGCTAGGCCCCCAGCTGTGCTGACTGAGGAACAGAAGGACAAATTAAGCTTCTCTTACTGCCAAGGCCAGCTTCAGGTTTTGCCAGCATTTTCCCATTCACTTCACATGGAACAGTCAGAAATGTAACATTGAAGGAACCATGTAATGGTTTTGTAATGCAGCTAGTAAGTATAGAGCAACAGCACTGATGAGGGGGGAGAGATAATGTTCTCTTCACAGTTAAAAGCATTAAGAGCCCAATTCAAACACAAAAGGACAGAAGAATACATTTTCTGGTGTTGATCATGTAGAACATGGACTTGATCCACATCATTCTTCCAAGGCACAGGCATGGACCAATCCTTCTGCCAACGGTCTAATGGCTGCACCAACATTAGGTGGGATGTGTCATATTTTCTCAGTGTTAGAAAGGTCACTGCTACATGTACAGGTCCAAGAGATGTCATTATCTACATATGCCAGGGTCAACTGGCATTCTCTAGTTAGGGCACTCTTACAGTTTGCACATAGCAACTCAACTCTTTCTTATCAGTCCTAGGGCTAGATTAAATCAAAACTTTGACCCACCCACTAATAGAAAACTACAAACCTGTACATCATAGCGGTTACATTTACGATTAGAAGAAAGTAGCATCTTACTAAAAATGAAGCCGCAACTGAGTACATGGCAGTTCCGTGGAGTAGTGGCTAGGGCTCTGGACTCATAACTTGTAGTTTGTGGGCTCAATTCCCAGGTGGGGCAGTGCTGTTGTACCCTTGAGAAAGGTACTTCACTTAGATTGCTCCAGTAAAATACCCAACTGTATAAATGGGTACAAATGTAAGTTGCCCTGGATAAGAGTGCCTGCTAAATGACAAATAATGTAATGAGTACAGTTCTGTAGTTTTCTATTAGCGGGTGGGTCAAAGTTTTGATTTAATCCGGCCCCTAGTCTGATGCACACATACCTGATGAGAATATTCAGCATTGATTTTAATTTTAATTTGGAATGTATTTAACAATGCACAAATGTTGCTCTTGGAATTGTACTGGAACGATTACCATGTTTGTTTCTGTGTTGTTTTAAATAGTCTGAACTTTCAGTTATAAGTTAGCACATTGTATAATATACACATTAAACATTGAATATTTTTTAGCATATAGTTAACACCTTGCATGTAAGTGCCAGGTAACTGTAGGTCATCTGGAGAATGTACTGGAAATTGTGTTAATTGTCACAGCAGTCAAAAGTCTTTCATTCTGTGTAGTCCCCAAACCCATTAACTGTATTCATCAAGTTAAGCCACAGCAAAACACAAGGGACTGAGTAAACAATCAAAGGAACTTTACAGAAGATTTGCTGTAATTAATTCTGCAGTTCAAAATAAACAACAATGTATTAGGCATGATCAAGTTCAAACAGCCACCAGCTAGCCTAGGGGATCTAAGTTTATATCAAATGTAAATCCTTTGTTGATTCCACCATGTCCTGCCAGTCATAATGAAACCCCAGCACTAATTTATGGGAACACAAAATGGGTTTTGTCCTCTAAGACCAAGGGTTTTTCCAGCATACTTTCAATTAATAAATCAGAGCATTTAAGAGAAAATGGATGGATTTACGCTTCATCTCGCTGATACCCTGCCAGCCACAGGAATCTCTGCCAAACAGCAAGTAGGATTTTCCCCACCCCAATCACGATGGTGCTACAGGCCCATGCAACCCTGCCATCACCAGCTCGAAGCTACAGACAGTGACTGGCACAGCCTGGTGTGACAGCTGGTGTCTTCAGACTCGTAGTGGTTACCCTGCAGACACAGTCAAACATTTTACAAGATGGGTCTACTTGGAAGTCCTACACTGTTAGAAAATAGGTACAGAGTAATTGCTTTCATGTGCCCCAATGAATTTAAATATATTTATTTTGGACAATGATAGTCCTTATGCATCACTCTGAAAAGGTACACATTTTTTTAATTTTAAGTCAAAAATACACTAACATTTGAAGCTCATAAATGAGTTGTGTGTAGTTTTCTTTCTACCAGTATACTAATGTCAGTTTTTGTGCACTTTTTAATTTACAATCCCTCTTGTCCTTTTGTAAAAAAAAAAAAAAAAACACAAAAAACTAAAAACATGCTCATACTGATGTAAATTATACAGTGAAAACTAAATCTAATGGTAAATGTATATCCTTTTTAAACTGGAAATACTATCATGCAAATTTCCCTGTTTGCACAGGACCTGTGTAATAGTTTTGCTCAGAATGGATTAGATTGTACTCCCATCAGTAGTTTTGATAGACTTTTTGATTTGAAGATAATTAATTTTCTTCCATATAGTACAATAAAAAATAAGGAATGAATTCTAGTAACTACATTCTGAATCACAAGATTGTTACAGTGTTATTGGATACATAAAGAAACACCAATGAACTGTAACCATTGTTTCTTCATGGCATTGTTGCCAAGAGCCCCTGAGGTAAACTGAATCTAACTTTACAAGAGAGAAAGCATGTTCAGTTTTTTTTTTAATTGTCACAACCTCTTCTCTGATAATGCTCTGCGTTTTTGTTATATTTTCCTAGAGGTTATGCTTTGCTGTGCTTAGTTACATTTCTGTAGCTCATGTCAGCGTCTATCATTTCAGACTAATCCTGCTGTAGAATGCCTAAATTCACTATTTTTGACAGATTTGCTTTAAACAAACCTTTAAGATTTCACAGATAACTATATTGTCTCCTGACCCACCATTTTCCTAAATGTATTTTTTTTTCTTTCAACCTGCTGGGTTAATTTAATCTTAATCTAAATCTAACAAGATATATATATATGTTGAATATGTAAAATAATATTGATAATATCACATAATAATTCTTGTTTCATTTATTTAGGAGTTAATTTGGAGTTAGTGGGACAAATACCCACACTGATGGAAAACAAAATTGAAGCTTCTACAGTTTGGGTAAATTATGGTTGACTAAAATGAAATGTGATCTAGCAAACAAAATAAATGGTGAAGGTGTAATTTAAAATATACATATGTACAGGTGTGTAAAAAGAAACACAATGTACTGTGCAGGACAGGAAACAGCAGCTGGATTGGCCGATGTGTGAAACAGAAGCTGTGTTCCTGAGAAGAGGCCTACAGCATCACCTGGAGGGAACGTGGGAAGGTGCTCCAGATGGTGACCTCAATACTGAACGGATTATCTGTGACTCGGAGCATTTAAGAAGGACACAGGCAGGGAGGTCACTCTTAACGAGATTTAAATCGTCCTAAACCTTTTTGTCACCTGGGACAGATTAATATTAATGGTGGGAATTTTCAATGGTGCATCGCAGGAAGATGGTGAAATGGCAGCATCAGTGACACGATGAATGCCTTGTTTTTAAAACAGCACAATATAGATTGATATTCAAGACCGTCAATTACCAGCCTACCTGTTCCTAAGAAGTTAACACACTTGGATGCATTATCACTGACAACACAATGATGAATGGTATTTGTTTATTTTAAATACATATACATTTGTAAATTGGCAATGGATAGATTACTTTTTAAATTAATATTTATTAAATTATTATTAAAATGACTTATTTAAAAATCTACTTATTTTCTTTCCCTTTACCCATAGGTCTTCTCTATCTTTCTTTCTTTAAGAAATCTGTAATTTTATACTATGCTAGGTGTGCAGAAGCTTTTTGTCCTCTTCCTTGATTTATTTCAGGGCTTAAATTATTTAACTGCATTATATATATATTAGGCTATATTTTAAATAAGGTGTTAATTATGTATCTGTATATGTATGTATGTATGTATGTATGTATGTATGTATGTACTTATCTCCAGCTGATACTAAATACATTCACAAAAAGGTAAGACTAAACTGTTTAACATCATACTTATGTACATGTTTCTTTTCAAAAAGCATACCAATCTGAAAAGAATCATTAACAGTCTGTAGAATTCAATATTTTCATTTTAATACTTCATGATATCTATTTCTATAGGATGAGAACTTAATATACTTTTTTCAGGAACTGTATCTATTTTTCTAGAAATCAAAAGGGAGAAAAAACACAAGGTGGCACTGTTTAACACACGATCGAACCAGTAGATTACATCAGGATGTCTGTTACTACTTTAGGACATTCTCAACAGATCAGATGTTGTAACTGAGAGGTGTGGGAAAAGCACAAAATCTTATGGATATACAATCAGACTGTGGGACTGCTACACAGAAATACTTGTGTTCTGGAAATGTTACTTAAAGATACTCCCGCCCCAGATCAATAAATATACAAAATATATATGCATTGACGCTTTGAAAATTGGAGAGGTTTGTATTATTCATAGTTTTGAATGTACATTTTTAAAGTGAATTTTGTGAAGTGATTTGGTATTGCATAGCCCAAATCACACAGTGCTCTAAGCTAAATTTGGGTGTCTTTAGTCAAAATCTTTATCCTTTTTATTACCCATTTGTTTAAAATAAAATTGTACAGCAATAAATATCTATCCAATAAGTAGCAACATATGAAATCTGGTTACTAAAAATTGTCCTATGTACATTTCCACAACAAATTCAAATATAAAATAAACTCAACTTGAAAGAACTGCAATTATCAGATAGTTCTGAATTACTGTGCTGTTTGCAAATTCAGTATAAACACATTTTTATTTTAGGCAAACATTTTTGAGAATGCTCTTGTGGCAATATTAGCTACAACCATATTGTCCAAAAGGTGGTGCTATCCGTCACTGATTGTAAAGAGGGAACTGTTGCAGTCACTACACAGTCCCCATTGTTTAATATGGAAGCATGTGTTAGTAGTAATGTATAAGTAAACTACCTGTGATTTTTCTGTTCCATTCTACCATATTAGTCACTTTTAAAACCTAAAAGTGTAACCTTCATCCCAGTCAAGGCTGCTGTAAATACCCCACATCAGGGCTTTTCTATGGGGGGTGTGAGATTTGGAAGTGCTGAAAAAATAAAGCAGGGGCTGCAGCATTTTCAGAAGCGATAACGGAAAGGGAGGTGCATTGTGAAATATATTCGACTGATGCCATTGGACAGCAAGCAAGTCACGTGGGCCGAGCAGCTTCTCAGAAGAGACAACAGAATCTGAGAAACGGCGCCAACTGCGCAGAGCGCGAAGTGTCGTATTAATATCGCTGTGTCTTCTGCTCTCTGTCCACTGTGCTGACATATTAACAGTTATAGGGCTGTCCTAACATGTATTAGAATTAATGAAAGCTTAGGTAGGAGACAGACTGGGGTTAAAAGTAGCTATATGTGGCAGTGTGACAGTGCTTTATTTTTATTATTATTCTTAAGCGCTAACAGAAAACATCCGTTAACAATTCCATCAGAAGGAGACGTTTATTGATTTAATAGACAAGAGCAGGAGCTAATTTGGGAAATGCAAAATTAGAGAGATGGCTTTAACAAATATGAATAACTCCAAAAAACTAAGAAACAATAATACACAACACATTAATATAAGATAGTATTTTTATTTTGGGGTGGCACGGTGGCGCTGGTCCGGGTCTTGGCTCGGTGTCTGTCTGCGCGGTTTCCCGGGTCTCCCGCTTCTTCCCACCGTCCGCCAGGTTGATCGGCAAAGATAAACTGACCAGCAATGGGCTGCGTCCCGTCCTGGTGTGTTCCTGTGTTCCTGCCGATCCACCATGGGCTTCCCGCCACCCTGACCAGGATGAGCGGCTTCGAAAATGGATGGATTTTTATTTTATTACGGACTTTTGCATTGTCTCTCTAACTTATCTTAATTCTACATGCGTTTTATACTGAATGTACTTTTCTGCTTTAAAACCATGTCTGTAGTGTTCTGTACAAAACCTGTTGGGAACCTTAACCTTTGTTGTATTGTCTACTTCAAATAAACAATTTACAAATGTCCCTGCACAATATATATTATAAAGCAAACAATATATATATATACACACACACACACATTAACCCATTTACACAGAAATGTATATTTAATTGATATAAACAGCAACATCTTGTATTATTATTATTATTATTATTATTATTATTATTATTATTATTATTATTATTATTATTATTATTAATGAGTGTTATTCTATCTTTTGGAATTGCTCTCAAATTAGCCTGCCCCACTTATACGTGACCAGACATTGTAATTTACAATGGATCAGGACAATTTTACTTTTTAAACATAAAATCTTTCAAATACAGTTAACAGAAAATAAAGCTTCTACAGTAAATTAATAAGTGTAACAGAAAAAACACCAGCCGAGTACATACTCACTCTAGACAAGAAGATTCTTCAGCGGTTCTATCGACCCTCTGGGTTCTTCGTGAGTTAAAGGGTTAGTTTAAGAAGCGTGAGCTCTGTGGTAACACAAGGTAGCATTTAAGAAACCTTTTCATCATGATCGCGATTGATTTAACACACATTCAACGTGCTTTAAGGATCCTGGTTTGCAGGGAACCTTGGTAAAGGGCTCTAATGAGAACCAGGATCCTCCACAGTATCAACCCTGGGATCCAAAAAGGTTCTTATTACAACCTTCACTTCTTAGAGTTTACATATAGGCTGAGTACTGTAATTGTATATGGAAATATACATGTTTAGTTAAATTAGTGATTCCATAAGCTTTCATTAATTCTAATACATGTTAGGACAGCCCTATAACTGTTAATATGTCAGCACAGTGGACAGAGAGCAGAAGACACAGCGATATTAATACGACACTTCGCGCTCTGCGCAGTTGGCGCCGTTTCTCAGATTCTGTTGTCTCTTCTGAGAAGCTGCTCGGCCCACGTGACTTGCTTGCTGTCCAATGGCATCAGTCAAATATATTTCACAATGCACCTCCCTTTCCGTAATCGCTTCTGAAAATACTGCAGCAGTTGCACTTCAGGGCCACCGTACTTTTCTGTGTTTCAGGGTGTCATATTTCAACACATCTGCAAGAGCACAGAGTTTGTCTTCCCTGCATTAACTTGGTAGTTAATTAGAAATATGTTTTGTGTTTGGTGCTGAGTTTGGGTTATTGAAGATAAACAATGAGAAATGATTATTATTATTATTATTATTATTATTATTATTATTATTATTAGTAGTAGTAGTAGTAGTAGTAGTAGTAGTAGTAGTTTTAGGGTAACACATTATATGCATTTCAAAAGTTACACCTGGTGTAGATTAATTTCCAAGCGTAGCTACAGGTATCAATGATCATCTGTCTATTCCTGCCACTGAACAAACAGCTGAACAACTCTACTGATTTAATATGCATGAAATCTGTCTTTATTTATTTAGTTACTTGTTTGGTTATTTATTTATGACCCTGGACCACTTACAGTTGTCACAATATACACTTCCCAAAAGATTTACATAATACAGTAAAGTACAATAAATGCAAAATACAATATACAGTATAATGTGATCTAACAACAAGTACAAAATACTGTGCAGTTACATCACTAATCGGTGCATTGGGTAGATCATGCATGCTTATCCTTATTACATTTAGAAAAGGAAGTTGAATGTGTCATGAGCCTTTGTTCTATGTTTTATTGCAGTGCAATGAGACTCAATTTGGTAACCATGTAAATAATGCCTGATTAAAATGTCTCTCCGCTTAAAGGCTACATTAAAATCTCATCCTGTTCAAGTGTCCCGGTGAACACGGAGCCATACGGTCACTAGCACTGAATGTCATCATAACCCAGTCTGCTGCAGGGAAGACAAATCCCATGGTCTTATGCATGCAGTCTTTGCTTTCTTTTAATGAAACACAGAAGAGCTTTCCAACGGGTTATTCACAGCAGCCTTGATTGTGATTGTGTTTTACAAGTTATTAAAATGACATAATGAAACCAAATACTTTACTTATACACTCCTACTAACACATGAGAACATTTTAACCAGTCATTTTAGGGACTGCAGTAGATCCCCTTTGTGCATTAGAGTATATATTTTTTCCAGTTCCAATAGATAAGATATTGTTAATATCCTAAGGTCCAAAATATGTTTCATTGTTATTTTTTCAAGATGTTTCTTATTATATCAAAATGACTGCTCTGATGGGATATCTGTTCTGGTTTAATTTGCACCATTCAATATTTATTTTCCCTTTTACGCATTAAAATAATGTATCTAGTTTGGCTAATTATTTCCATAAAGTAAGTGAATGTATATTGTAGTATTTATAAAGTGCCCAGCCCCGTTGATATATAATCTCTTGGCATTTGCTTTCCATCTCTCCATAAATAAGCTTTACAATCCAGAATAAAACAAAATACCATAAAGATGTATTATACATGTTTATTTGCAATTGGTGAGAAGTATTGAGCAAAAAGCTTCCTGTGAAGAATTGAAAATGTGTGGGCTGCTATGACAACCACGAGTCTGCTTTGAAATACAATGCCTTCTCTATTTCAGACGATACAAATGCCACAGAGAAGGGTGAAGAAGCATGATGTTAAAAGCACCAATGTCAGTTTTTGGTAGCTAAGCACTTATGCCACCTGTTTCATTTTCAATTACCTGTATGGTACTATCTGTTGATGTATAATGCAATTAAAATGACCCTAAGAAGGCAAGTCCCACACAGACTTACAAACTACGTCAAATCCCATGATTCCTGTAACAAAATCCAAAGGATACCTATAAAAGTTCAAGGTTTTGGAAGAAAATTGGAACTAATGGAAATATCCATCTGCCTGTGAAATTAGTCCTGCAATACTTTCACTGTGGCATTCTTGTCCTGTTGCATGGTGGTGTTTTATTGTGTTTGTGTGTGGGGGAGCTAACTACACTTGGATTCATGAATCCCTGGCTGATGTTTCCCTATTTAAAATGTACTTGGTTTTCTTTTAGCCTGTTAGATACAAAGGTCATTGTTCATTCAATAACATCTTTGTTATGACTTAACATTTCTTGATGCATCTTTTTCACAATGCTGCTACAACACATAAGAGTCAGAACCATGCTTCATTTTATTTCCTGGTTCTATATTTAAAGACCATAGGTTGATAGATTACTAATATAGTGTAGTAACATATGTCCATCTGAAAAATACCTATCCATCTTTGTTGAATGCAACATCCTTGACAACCAAGAATAATCTAGCAGCTCTCATCAGATTCAGTTCTACTGTAGTGATGCTGCAGCAGGAGTAGTGAGTGATTGCAATGGCTTTAAGCTCTGTCTCTATTTGTACTATGTGTCTCACAGTGCCCACCTCCCTGTTCACTTTAAATACATGTCAACAAGTAGACTAAATGTTCTTGAATCCTTAGGAAATAGAACTGTGACCTTTTCCACTTATTGATACCATATAATTGTATCATTCAAATGTTGAAAATAGCACATACTACTAACAAGCTCTTCCAGGCTACTGTGTAGGTGTTAATTGGAATTTCAATCTTTCTTAACAAGACATTATTACTATAATACATGCAATCCAATTGATGGTGCAATAAAAGTGGTGTTTTAATGCATTATTATATATTGTAGCACAACAATAATCATATTGCAAAACTGCAAAAACTGCAAAACGTTGCATCTAGGTGCATTTTTAGGTCTGGATGCATGGTTAATAATGCAAAAATAAATTCATTATCATGTCCATTAAACAATAAATAAATAAATACAGTAAATATTTAAACAAAATATTAAATGGAATAGTGGAAAGCATTTCAGAGAAGTGCAAGTTTAATTATACCAGCGCAGGAAGATATACATGTTAATGTACAACAGTGTCTCAAAAGCTCAGTTAAACTGGGAGATAAAGAGTTAAAATCTGGTTTGAGTAAGTTTCTTGTGTACTTATATTCTTTTACAATTACGGAGCTCAAATCTGTCAAATCTGCTAACATGAAATTAGGAGGAGTAGCTAATACTCTTTCTGCAGCAAAGTTACTGCAAATGCATTTGGACAAGACATAAAACTGGGCTAAGGCAGGGCAAATTAGATAATAATAATAATAATAATAATAATAATAATAATAATAATAATAATAATAATAATAATAATAATAATTTATTTGTTAGCAGACGCCCTTATCCAGGGTGACTTACAAAATATAAGAGCAAAACAGTGCAATTCAAGGCATAATAAATTTTACAAATTTACAGTGTAAAAGTGTATACAAGATATACAGTAACAATATATTAGGTCTTACATCCTAGATTGTAAAAGCTGATAAGTGCCAACAAGATGTTAAGTCACAGTTAAGGGCCGATTTAATTTAATGATTTTAAGTCGGCTCCAAGTGTTACATGCAGGTAACAATAATGTAAAACATGCATATGAAATTCAGTACTGTGCAAAAGTTTTAGGCAGGTGTGAAAAATGCTGTAACGTAAGAATGCTTTCAAAAATAGACATTAATAGATTATATTTATCAATTAACTAAATGCAAAGCGAGTGAACAAAAGAAAAATCTACATCAAATACATATTTGGTGTGACCACCCTTTGCCTTCAAAGCAGCATCAATTCTTCTAGGTACACTTGCACACCGTTTTTGAAGGAACTCGGCAGGTAGGTTGGCCCAAACATCTTGGAGAACTAACCACAGTTCTTCTGTGGATTTAGTCGCCTCAGTTGCTTCTCTCTCTTCATGTAATCCCAGACAGACTCGATGATGTTGAGATCAGGGCTCTGTGGGGGCCATACCGTCACTTCCAGGACTCCTTGTTCTTCTTTACACTGAAGATAGTTCTTAATGACTTTCGCTGTATGTTTAGGGCTGTTGTCGTGCTGCAGAATAAATCTGGGGCCAATCAGATGCCTCCCTGATGGTATTGTATGATGAATAATTATCTGCCTGCACTTCTCAGCATTGAGGAGACCATTAATTCTGACCAAATCCCCAACTCCCTTTGCAGAAATGCAGCCCCAAACTTGCAAGGAACCTCCACCATGCTTCACTGTTGCCTGCAGACACTCATTCGTGTACCGCTCTCGAGCCCTTCGGCGAACAAACGTTCTTCTGCTACAGCCAAATAGTTCACAGTTTGACTTATCAGTTCAGAGCACTTGCTGCCATTTTTCTGCTCCCCAGTTCCTGTGTTTTCGTGCATAGTTGAGTCGCTTGGCCTTGTTGCCACGTCGGAGGTATGGCTTTTTGGCCACAAGTCTTCCATGAAGGCCACTTCTGACCAGACTTCTGCGGATAGTAGATGGGTGTACCAGGGTCCCACTGTTTTCTGCCAATTCTGGGCTGATGGCACTCCTGGACATCTTCTGATTGTGAAGGGAAGTAAGCATGATGTGTCTTTCATCTGCTGCAGTAAGTTTCCTTGGCCAACCACTGTGTCTACGGTCCTCAGTGTTGCCTGTTTGTTTGTGCTTCTTCAAAAGAGCTTGGACAGCACATCTGGAAACCCCTGTGTTGAAATTTCTGCCTGGGAGAGACCTTGCTGATGCAGTAGAACTATATTGTGTCTTGTTGCTGTGCTCAGTCTTGCCATGGCGTATGACTTTTGACAGTAAACTGGCTTAAGCAGCCTCACCTTGTTAGCTGAGTTTGGCTGTTCCTCACCCAGTTTTATTCCTCATACACTCATACAATGATTGTGTTTCAACCTACATATTGAATTGATGCTCATTAGCACCTGTTTGGTATAATTGTTTAATCAGACACCTGACTATATGCCTACAAAATCCCTGACTTTGTGCAAGTGAACCTAGAAGAATTGATGCTGTTTTGAAGGCAAAGGGTGGTCACACCAAATATGGATTTGATGTAGATTTTTCTTCTGTTCACTCACTTTGCATTTAGTTAATTGATAAATATAATCTATTAAGATGTCTATTTTTGAAAGAATTTTTTCACACCTGCCTAAAACTTTTGCATAGTACTGTATTTCATATGCATGTAACACTCGGAGCTGACTTTAAATCGGCCCTTGACTGTGACTTAACATCTTGTCGACACTTCAGTTTTTACAATCTAGGATGTAAGACCTCATATATTGTTACTGTATAGCTCGTATACACTTGTGTAAATTGAAATTTGTAAAATGTATTATGCCTTGAATTGCACTCTATTATTGCACTTTGTATTGCTCTTATATTTTGTAAGTCACCTGTAAGGGCATCTGCTAACAAATAAACAAACAAATAAATTAATTAATAAATTAATAATAATCTAATTTGCCCTGCCTTAGTCCAGTTTTATGTCTTGTCCAAATGCATTTGCAGTACCTTTGCTGCAGAAAGAGTATTAGCTACTCCTCCTAATTTCATGTTAGCAGATTTGACAGATTTTCACACCTGCCTAAAACGTTTGCACAGTACTGTAGATGGAACAGAAGCAGAGCAGTCTTAGGTAGCTGTCAGCCAAGCAAAGAGCAGGAAATAAAGAGTAATAAAATTGATCTATAGTAAAACAAAACAAACAGCAAAAACACCTTCTAAACTCACTTTAAGGGAAATCTGTCTACAATGGTAGTATGACCTGATTACAATAATGTGTTAACTATTGGTCATCACATTTAAAAAAAAAAAATGTGGACAGTTTAAAACAAAATACTACAAACCCAAGAAAGAAGAGCAAACTAGAATCATACAGGACTGAATAGTATTTCTCATACAAATAGATCTAAACCTCTGATTTTTGGTAGCCCAGATATCTCAGAGGGTCAAATCTAATGATTACTTCAATATCAATACATCCCAGACCAGGGTTGAGGCCATAACTAAGTGCAAATAAATTCAGTGGTGAATATGTAAGAAACTTTACAAAATGATATGTGTTGGAGAAATAAAAATATGTCATGAAAGGACACTTTCGACTGAACATTACTGTGCAAAAAAAATAGATTACAATAAATCAACAAAAAAGAGCATGGATAAGCAGTGTTATTTATGTGACTTTAGAAACATAGTTATTAGAAAATGGCTTCTGACATTGATGAATAGACTACTAAATTACATTGTTCATAGTCATTGCAAAAGAGTTTGGAATTTGTGTGTTGAACGGGATATATTATTTGATGTATTTCAGGGTCTTGTAGGAAAATGCTGCTCTGGCAAAGTATCAATGTGGCATGCACAGGCTACAAGCAGAAGACTTCATGTTTTGCAGCCATTTCTTTATTTATATCACCTCTATCTTCTTATTTTATGCAATACACTAGTGATATTGTAGTCGTCGATCCAAGTTCAAAAATGTAAATTTAATGCTTTCAACACACTGCAAGCGAAATCTGATCTAGTTTTGCACGGTATACCTCAGTGAAGTCCAGTGTACCAAAGTAGATCATTGCTTAAAACTACAATTTTAAAATGTTGTAACCCAATGGGGGCAATACTGCCATATAGGCAAACACCTGGTGGTCTTTTATAACTATCGATATTTAAACGTATACGTGTGTCAATCCAGAAAGCTACACAAGTGATAAGTGTTAATTAAATGTGATCAGCAAAATGTACGGTTTGAAATCCAAATAGGTCCAAAATGAACTAGCAATTACAGAACCTCTTGGACGTTTTAATTTCAAAGTGTATTTGTGATATTTCCCAGGAAGAACTGAACAAATAGCCTATATTATTAAGTAGCTTATTTAAAATGCATTTAAATGATTATGTGCGTTATTTTCATATCTTATGTTATCAGTGTTATACAGTTGACATTCGTCGTGTTATCGTAGTTGCTAAAATTAATTTGCAACGAAATAAACTGATGCTCCTGCTGCGTATGGAGCTGGAAAGTGTGCAAATCATTATTAAAAAGACAAATCGCTGATGAATAACATATACATAATATGGAACTGATTTCTAATTAACATAGCAGCAATATAAATAGGGCGAATGTGTATTACTGATTGCATGCGTCTTTTTATTTCGTTGTTAATTTAAAACGAGCCTTTGCCAGACTGTCGTACGATTATACTAATGACGGTTAGGTGGCAATGCAATAGGCTGTGATTGTGTCAAATACATTAAACAAATTATGTACTATTCTAGAAAATAAGACGTTCATTTAAATGCATTTAACAGCAATGTGTACAACACTGCAATACGATTATGTAATACACAAGTAAAGTTTTCCTCGCACACACTGAAAAACAGCTCCCCATCACCTCAAGTATGTTCGCTTGTTTACATCCACAAGCCCTGCCCACCTCCAACATCTTAACAAGAACTAGGCCACGGCAAAGGCTCTCTAAAACAAACAGCGATTGGGTCCTACTAACATCAATCACAAGAATGAGTCCACTGATTGGTCTAACTGAGATGCTCGCTAGTGACGCCTCCTAAACTCCTTCTACAATTGGTCAAGAGGGAGTGTCAATCATTTTTACAACACCGTCGCCCCTCCCTTAAGAAAAGAAACGCTCTGTAATCTGATTGCAGGACCGGATTGATGTAACAGTCTCTTCGGCGATGTGGATTGGTTCTCAGGCTTGTCCATCAAATCGGATTTGCCCCACCTCCCAATTGAAATGCCGCAATCTCACATGCGCCCTCCCCGTCCTCCGCTGACGCGCAGATCACGTGTTGTTTTCGCTCTGCTCCGGAGAGATGTGTACCGAGAGCGGGCGAGCGGCGGGGAGAGACTGATGAGAGAGGCCAGTGGATGCGGTTATGTAGCAGTCGGCCGAGTTTGTTTGCGTGCAGCAGCCCGTGGTGGATTTATACCAGAACCGGACCGTTTTACCTGGACTAATCGCACAGGATTGAAACCGACCACCGAGATGGGGTCTGCGTCGGTACAGATAAGGTAAAGTGACCTTTATTTGTGTTCTCCCATGGCAAATCTGATCAATTGTCGAGAGGACAACGCCGCGATGTTGATGTTAGAAACGCAGCAGCGCGGAATTGGGACGAAAACAACAACAACAGCAGCAGCAGCAGCAGCAACAAACGGCGACACCTCTGTTGGGGAAACCCCTTCATCTTTAATTAATATTAGTAACGCGCATTTCCAGCAACACTTGCCTCTCTCGTTTCACCACAGACTCCAGCAGCAGGAGCAGCAGCAGCAGCCGACACAGCCACAATATTATGGTGAGGAAAGTCTTCAGGAGGAATTGCTACGGAGACCGTCTGCTTCTTCCCTGTCTCTTGTGCATGAAGAAGCTGCTGTCAACACTACCGCTGCTACTGTGGCTGTGGCTACTACTACCACCACTAGGAACGACGGGCTGGATGATGTAAGGAAATGTGGCTACTTGAGAAAGCAGAAGCACGGCCACAAGAGATTCTTTGTACTCCGAGGCCAGAGCCACCTGGGTCCCAGCAGACTGGAGTATTATGACAGTGAAAAGAAATTTAGGAACAGCACAAGATCCAGCGCCACTGCTTGCCAACCAAAGCGAGTGATCCCGTTGTACCAGTGCTTCACTGTAAACAAGAGAGCAGATGCCAAGAATAAACACCTCATTGCTCTGTACACTAAAGATGAGTATTTTGCTATGGTAGCCGAGAATGAGCAGGAGCAGGAGGACTGGTATGTGACCATAAGTGACCTGATGAATGAGGGGAAGAAGGGACAGCTGGAATCGGAGGAGCTGGATGATGGGTACGGCACTGTCACCCCCGGAACTGTTTTCAAAGAAGTGTGGCAGGTGAATGTGAAGCCCAAGGGCCTGGGACAGACCAAGAATTTAACTGGGGTGTACAGGCTGTGTCTCTCCAGCAAGACCATCCACCTGGTGAAGCTGAACTCTGAGACGCCCTGCGTGAACCTGCAGCTGATGAATATCCGTCGCTGTGGCCATTCGGAGAGCTTTTTCTTCATTGAAGTTGGCCGCTCCTCTTCCATCGGTCCTGGTGAGATATGGATGCAGGTGGACGACTCTGTAGTGGCCCAGAACATGCACGAGACCATCTTGGAGACCATGAAAGCTCTCAAAGCCTTCGCTGAGTTCAGGCCCCGCAGCAAGAGTCAGTCGTCCGGCAGTAATCCGATTGCCTTCATCACCACCCGCAGACACCTTGGGAACCTTCCCCCTAGCCAGACTGGACTGCAGCGACGCTCCCGGACAGAGACCATTGTTGGCACCCCCCCAACGAGCAAGAGTGGGGGCTACCGTTTCCGGACCTCCAGTGAGGGGGAGGGAACCATGAGCAGGCCCTTCCGCTCCGTCACGGGCAGTCTCATCCACCTAAACACGGCCCGCATCAACCTGGGCAGGCAGGAGAGTGGTGGGCGCTACGTGCGAGCTCTTCCAGGAGGCGCCTACCACACGCGGTCTGCCTCGCTGCCCGTCTCTCATTTCCCCTCCACCACCAGCCCTGTCAGTGTCTCTTCCAGCAGTGGCCATGGCTCAGCCTCCGACACCTTGACTCGCCCCTCCAGCGCCTCCATCTGCGGCTCCCCTAGCGATGGAGGCTTTAACTCCTCGGACGAGTATGGTTCCAGCCCTGGGGATTTCCGCTACTTTAGGGTGAGAAGCAACACCCCAGACTCTCTGGGCAACACGCCACCCATCCGGGAAGAGAACTGCCTAAATGACTATATGGCGATGGATAAACACAGAGAGGGGCTGCATGGTTATGATGGCCTAAGGGAGGACTGCGTGGAGGGTGACAAGAGCTTCCGGAAGTGCACTCATTCCTTCACCAAGCCAGGGACTAGTGCAACAGCCGCGGTTTACCAGAAAATGACCCAGACCACTTCTTCGCTGGATGAGCCCAGCGCTGAGGCCAGCCCACTTGGAAGCAATGGCCATGTGACCTGCTCTGCTTCCTCAAAGCTGACCTACAACCCTTATCCAGAGGACTACTGCCAAGCTAGACCCACAGAGCAACACCAGAGCAAGTCCAAGGATGATGGCTACATGCCCATGATGCCTGGTGTGGCATCCCCAAGAAGTGCTGACTACATGCCAATGCATCCCAAGAGTCCTTCAGTGCCCCAGCAGATTGTCACCCCCCGGTCTTCACAGCAGCAAGACTCCCAGGGCTATATGATGATGTTGCCCAGTGGCGGTTGCTCACCAGTTCAAATCTGCCCCCAGAACAGCAGTGACCGACTATCCAATGGTGAATACATGGACATGTCCCAAAGCAGTGGCGCTGCCCATCGTAAACAATCGTGCTACTATTCACAAACCACGCCTGAACCCCCAAAATCCTACAGCTCCTACTTTTCCCTCCCAAGGTCTTACAAAGCCCCTTTAAGGGAGAATCGTGAGCATGACGAATATGTGCCCATGATTTCCCCTGCGAAGCCCCTCTATGCAACGACAGAATGCAGCAGCAGGGGGTCAGTGAGTGACGTTCCGCCTTCTCTTGTAATGCACAATGGCTGTGGGGAGACCCACAGCAGGGACAAGAGAGCTGTGCGGCCCACTCGCCTTTCTTTGGGGAGACGCAACTTCCACGGGACCTCCAGGGTCTGTGAGCAGGTGGAGCCGCCCCCCAGCCCTGGGGAGTACATCAACATTGAGTATGGGGAGAAGGCCCCCCACACACCCTGCTCCCTGTCTGAGTGCTCTCCATCCTCCTTGGGCTCCAGCAGTGAACACCGGCGCTCCCCTCTACAGGATTACATGAGCCTGGAAATGGATCACCCCTCTCCTAAAGTGTGCTCCCCAAGGACCTTATCTGTGGCTCCCAGGAATCCCCCGGAGTACAGCTTACCCCTGGCAGGCACTTCTAGCACTGTGAGGACAGATGACTACACGGAAATGACCTTTAACCTGGGTGGAGAAGCCAGGAGCCCCTCAGCCATGGTGAAGCACCTGCACATTATTGAACACTACCCTTCCCTGCCCCCTCCCAGTCCCCCAATTGAGCCCAAGGTCATCCGGGCAGACCCCCAAGGCCGAAGGAGACACAGCTCGGAGACCTTCTCCTCAACGCCCAGTGTGCCCAGCAGTGCAGCTCCGGCCAGCTCCCTCCTGATGGACAGCAGCAAGCGACACAGCTCAGCTTCCTTCGACAGCGTCTGGCTCCGGGTGGAGGGAGCAAGTTCCACAGAGCCGTCATCTGAAGGTGGATGCAGTCCCAGCAGCAGGATGTGCCGCAACACTTCAGCTGGCTATCAGAATGGTCTCAACTACATCGCCCTGGACCTGAGGGGGGACCCCCTGGGCTGCTGCAATCCGGCACCTCCTTCCTCATCCCCTCCACCCTCTCTGTCTGAAAATGGAGCCTATGCCAGCATAGACTTCTCCTCCAAGTCTGATGGACTGACTGCTGCTTCAAAAGGTTGGTTCTGTTTCTGTCTCCCTTTTGGCCAGAAGTGACAAGAGATTTACTGAGTTAGGTTTGTGGTTATAAACCGTAAAAAGAAAATAAGGTTTATTTTGAATTAGGCTTAACATGAAAGAAGGTGAGTCCAAGTTGTCTTTGCCCAGGTAACAAACCTGCAGTTTAGTCAGGGGGGAAAAAAAAAAGGCCTCATAAAATTTAAAATTTCTTGTTGGACTTTGAAACTCAGTGTAGAGTTTTGTGATGAAACGTATGCTCTTTTTTTGTCCTTATATAGCATAACTAAGGTATAAGTGTTCTAGTGTGCTCAAGAACTAGAATCTATGACTTTCTAATGGCTGTTGATTTTTTCCTTTAAGGGAGCTAATTGCCTAATATGGCTTCAGGGTGATGATGTTAATGGCTGTGACCTTAACTAGATGACGAGACCCATTACCTCTCCAAATCCAACTCTATTTCTCTTTGAGGGGGAGGTAGTAACCTTTGTTTACTGAATCTGTAAATTTCATTTTTATTTTTTTTTCTTGGGATCTCTCACTTCGGTCTGTACTTTTTGTATCCCTTGTACGTCAAGGACTATGAGTCAGATTATCTTTTTCTCTTGTGCAATGTATTAGAGGTTCATTATATATTTTTTAAAGTTGCACACTGAATCATGTTTCTACAATCTTGGGGCTTAGATTACACATTTCAAACTGGCAGACGGGAGGTCTTGAAGTTATTAACCTATTTGTCTGCACTTTAAAGAAGGCATCTACTAGTTGATTTGTAGTTTATTTCTGTCACTTGTTTACTGTAGTGTTCAGAATATTTGGGACATTATGTATTATGTTTGTTATTATGTATGTTTGTTTTTAAAAAAATAATGTTTACATAAGTACTTTACTTTACGTAAAGTTGAGACATGAATTATAACAAAAACACTGCATGTTTCTCAATTTATGAGCTTCAAACTTGTCTTTGTCTAAAATGATGAACATAAACACACTAACATCAGTCTGTAAATGGTTGGAGTTAAATTGTCCTCAAATTGCCAAACATAGAGACCATTTTACTGTCTAACGAATTCTGAACACTTTATTTTAAATCTGCAGATAAAGGTAAATTAATATCAGAAATCAAAAGCGTAAATGTTTAAAAACTACTTGAAACTGGTCAGTCGCTGTGGGGAATGTACCCTGCTAATTTGTTTTGGCTCTTTTGATTTATCTGACCTGCTGGATTGCTGTATGAGGAATGACACTTTGTTCACACCATTAAAGGGAAGCAACACAGTAAAGCTGTTATCTGATTAATCTTCCTAACCTTTCCCTGAAGTGTTTATTTATTTATATAATATCAACCTTTTCCTTTCATAGAAACTTTTCTTTACGGGCTATAAGTGTTGGGCTGGAGCTCCCTCCTCAGTTACATTAAGAGGAAATTGGGAGAAAAGCAGTACATTCTTTGTTGGGGTTGTGGTAGCTTCTATTAATAATGGTATTAGAATTGACTGGTATGTGACTCGCTGCTTTAGTTAGGATTATAAATCAATGAACTTATTTTAAAGAGTGCCTACATGATCTGAAATTGTTTTACAGTGAAGCGTGAGTCTTCACAATAGATCATCTTAAAAGGATTAAATAAGTATTTCAGTGGAAGTTTACTCACTGGAGGATAGTATACTGTAAGAGCAGGGGTGTTCTGTTCTTGCTCAAGAAGTCTGTCGTTTATCTTAACGGGAGTAGTACTGATTTTAAGGGTTGTTTTTGTGTTTCTTCCCGTTTCACTCCAAAGTGCTGAGACTGGGGATCCAGGAGTTAAACTTTGAACACCATTATGCTAATCAGGGGAAAACCTATTTATGGAAAAAGTCTTTTAGTTCACAAAGAATTGATGACAATGTGAAACAATGATACTTTTAATCACAATCGACATGAAACAAGCTCTCCATCATACAACCTGTTTTTTTTTTTTGGAAGAAAGATTGCAGACTAATGTGTTTAGGTAATTTTATTAATTTGTTTTGGATTGTATGTCATGTAATTTTCCCCTCCATCATTGTGAAACGTTAGAAGCCCAGTCTGGACTTTTGGGTGCTGTCTATATGAGCACCAAAGAGCTTCCTTTTTCTTCCGGTCTTACTTGTTTGTTCTTTCAGCAGTTACCTGGCTTCATCTGCACTGCAAGAGGGACTTTGTGATGAGTGTGATTTAATACCATCTCCGTACCACTTCATAACCGTCAGGATCACCCTCTCGGGTCTTGGAGAGTTCTTAAGCTTTGCCTGCATGAAACTAGCTAGCCAATTCCAAGTAGGTTAAATGTGCGCAGCTATGTCTGAGTGTTTCCTGTTGCGATGTCATCTGGAAGCCATTAATTCAGTAAAATGAACAGGTGCTAGAATGTTCAAGGCCTTGATCTCTGGGTTTTTTGGTCAGAATACTGTTGATTTTCACAGAACAGGGGCTTGAAAATGTTGTAGATGGGCTTGTTTTTTAATACACTGCTGTTCATAGTAGTGTAATTATGGCAAGTTCATAATCTATGCAGCTCATGCTGATTTAGAAGTGTCACTGAATCTCGCTTCGAGTGGGATCTTTTAGCAGTGTAACTGAGTTTC
Source organism: Amia ocellicauda (assembly GCF_036373705.1). Classification (NCBI taxonomy): domain Eukaryota; kingdom Metazoa; phylum Chordata; class Actinopteri; order Amiiformes; family Amiidae; genus Amia; species Amia ocellicauda. The sequence goes on from NC_089859.1 coordinate 8,488,887, forward strand.
AGATAACTGGTCCATAGGTACCTACTGTCCAAATATGGTCTTCAGTTATTAGGATTCACTGTTGTGAAACAACAGTGAAGTTCATTAAATCTACCTCAATAACTACTGTGTTATGCCTCATTTGAATTATTATAGTTATGTTTGTCAGATTAGGTTCCTGCATTCCAAATATTAACTAGAACTAATTCTAGTGAAACACGAAACAATTAATAGTCTGAGAGCCCTGTATGTATTGCGTTAATTGCACCATTTGGTATTATTTCAGTCTTTGTTTCCCCTCCAAGCCATTTATATATTATATAGAAGTCAAAGACTTGGGGTCAGGATGCTGCAGGAACTCACTTGGCCCCCAGCATGGAGTTCGAGCTTTCCTCCTGTATATAGTTTGCTGTAACTTCAGTAATTGCCTGTAGCAAAGTATATGTTCTATACAGAGGAGGGTCTATTTATGTACCTATGAATAAGCTTGATTTATGTTTAATTGCACTGAGTTAAATTAAACAATATTCCTGGTTAAATTAACAAAATCTCTTTTGCTGATTAAGGGCCGGATTAAATTAAAACTTTGACCCACCCTCTAATAGAAAACTACAAACCTGTTCATCATTTATGATTAGACGAAAGTGTCATCTTACTAAAAATGAAGCTGCAACTGAGTACAATTCTGTAGTAGCGGGTGGGTCAAAGTTTTGATTTATTCCGGCCCCAAGTCTGTGCAATATTGCAAGCTTATACCTACTTCAATAGTTTTTTGGCCATTGTATCTACAGGTGTGACTTTAAAGGATATGAGTCAGTTTTAATATAAGTTTAGACATGATTTTGTATTACATAATATCGTATTACACAGCTTTTTAATTTCCACCTTGAATTTGGATTTTGAATTGGATACACTTGCTATAAAAGTTCACTAGATACGAAGGAGGTGTGTGTGCCTGGTTTGAGAAGGAGAACTATGCCATTTCTTATCTTGCTAACTTACCTTTTCTCTGCCCCCGTTTGAAATTCTTCAGTTCTGCACCCCTCTGCTCTCTCTCCCTCCCTCCCTCCACTTCATCTTTGCTCTCCTGCTCTGGTCCCTTGCTGGTTGACTGGCTGGCATGTGAGTCAGTAGCCGTGGCGTGGCCCTGACGCATGTGTTTATCACAGCCCTACAGGAGGGACGGGGGGGTGTGGGGGGCAGGCTCTGCTGTAGCCTGTTTGTACAGCTTGCCTTGCAAAGCTGCTTCTATTCCTCTACCTGACCTGTTTATCCAGCAGAAATATGAATGATTGAGTCACACTTTTTGTTGTTGTTGTTCTTTTTGAGTCAGTTTCTGTGGGTGGGGGTTTGAAAAAGTCCCAAAAAACAGATGTCCATTGCAGCTGCATCAGCGTTTGCACAATCCTGTGTTTTTATTATTCATCTGTGAAGCCATGCCACAGGAAAACTGACATCGCATTAAGGAAAAAATGAAATTAAAAAAAAAAAAGTTCTGGGGTACACTGGGGACACATGACGACTCAAGTTATTCCTTACTACTTTTAAATAATATACAAACTATACACTACATAATACATATCTGTACACTGTACACCAACATTTGGTTACTTCTACTGAATTTATTACTATTCCGTGGACATTTTACCTTTTAATTTTCTATTTAATCCGCTTTAAGAACACAAATTTTGGTTAGTTATTAGTTATACATGTTTTTTCTGCTACCTTTTTTTCCCCAAGACTCCTTTTGTTTCCCTGGTATGTATTTGCTTGTAATTCTAAGCTATGCATGGATGAGTCAAACCTTTTACTAACATTTAAATTAAGGCATGTCAGAGCAGTCACAGGAAAGTTAATTGGAGAACAAAATGAGAAGCTAATACTGTTGCCCACGCACCTGCAGCTTCATACTGTGTAAACAGTTTGTTTTAAATATGCGTTGCTTGGGAGAGCAGGCTCTTTGCAGTAGGAGTAGTGGAGTATCACTGCTTTTCAACATACTTCAAATAAAAGTGCAATCCAGTGTGTTGATATAAGCTGCCTAATTGCAGTCTCTCTGGTTATACTGATACCATGTTGTTCATTCAGTTGGATGTAACCTTCTTTCCAAACATGTTCCCTAAAGCCTTTTAAGTAATTCCACTCACCAGTTTATAAAATGTGTGTAAAACAGTCAGGTGCCAATAATAATGTAAAAAATAATATTTGTTTATAGTAACATTGTTTAGGTTATATCTATCCCTAGATGATGATGATGATGATGATGATTATTATAATTACTACAACTGTCTGATTTATTAGGCACAACTAAACATTTATTTTTGCTCTCCATATGAAAATAGAGAAGCTGTCACCATCTCATTGTTTTTACACGTTTACAACTAAAAGGTTTGAGGTGAAACCAAAACAGCTTAGGCTTTTTTTTTTTTTTTTTTTTTTTTAGGTATTTTTGGTGTCTGTTGAAAAGCGCTAATATTCTAATACTTGGTATTTCGTCCACTTTTAAATCCCTGCTATTGTGCCAGGTAGGCCTAGTGCATTTGATATTTCTTGCGTTGGCTTTGGCTTGAATAATGTTATCATCTTGCAGTTATCTATCTGTCCCTGATTTCCTGGTTTGAGTACTCCTTGGGGCAAATCCGCCCTATACAACTGTTCCCTTACAGTTCATTTGTGGCCTGTGTGGTTTGTACAGGTCCCACCTGTGCCTGAACACCACAGTCTCAGATGCCTACACTTGGATTTTAAACATGCTAAATTTGATTAAATTGTGCATGTGGTTAAGGCAGCTTGTTGGTAACAACTGTATAAATCTGTTATTCTGGTTACTGCTCATTCCTGCAGTGTAATCCTATACCCAAGATGGTTAGTTGCTTGCAGTAGCAGCACTGATGCAGTATTACATTGCATTCTGAGATTCTCCACCACTAAATCAAGCCCAGATACAAATTGCGTTTGGTGGTGGTCTTTGAGATTTTTACTTTACTTTAATGTTATGTAACGTATATAAGCACTGTGAGACAGGCTATCAGATTTAAAGGTCCCATTTTCCTACAGTGTTAGTCACGAGCATGTAGTTGGCACAAGTCTCGATTATTGGTTTTATAATTTCTGTCCCCAAATGGTACAACCTAAACCTGCATGACACTCAGCATTTCACTATGTGCTCCTCAGTGAGTTTAAATAATTTTGTCAGGGATAAGAGTTTGATTTGGACACCTGAGGTGTTTTGTGTTTGTAGCTCTGACATGTCTGCTCCCCCCACAGGGTTTTAGCATGGGCAGGCAGCCTGGTCACAGGGCCGTCTGGCTCCCCGCAGTGTGAGGATGGGCAGCCCCTCTCGGAGTGGCACCCAGCGCATGTCAGTGATGGCACCAAAGGTCAATCACTGCCTTTGGCTGCACAAGTATTAAAATAGAATTTGTTAAGATGGTGTTGAAGTGGAAAGCTCTATTCACTGAGCCGAGATTTTAAGCTGAGGAGAGCAAATGTACTACAGGTCTATCTGAGATGCTTGGTCTGAACTCTCGTTCCGCAAAAAAGGTCACCCCATGGATAATTTCCAGTGCTTTTGAATGTAAAATATTTAATTTCAAGTATGAATATCCTGTTTCCAGTTTGTTTTATCACACAAAGTGCTACTGTCCTCCAAAATTACAATCTTGTGTTGAAACCTCAGGTGTACATCTAAGTTTCTTGTTGAAAGGGACTGATGTAGGTTGCTTCTTAAGTATTACTGTAGTGGCATGCTGGACTTATGGAGTCCTATGTCAGGCCACCAGCACACATTATGATCAATGGAATTTTTTTTCCTCCTGCAATGCTGTCGAGGGGGAGAGGGTGCACTCCTCCCTCCAGTGAGAAGCAATAGTCCAGTTAATGACTCCAGGAATGTAGATTTTTGTTACTCATTTAAAATGTGTTTTTCACAACAAAAAAGAAGGGTATAGATCAAGTGGCTGTAATTGGGATGTTTATTGCCCTCTCAAAATTTCAACTTTAAAGTATTGGAGAATTTTCACTTAAAAGGATCTGTCAATATTTGACTGCTTATTTATTTATTTAGGCCCTGCTTCCCTTGAGCACCCCTTGTTAATGATTCTACAGCAGGGGGCCCAATCTGGTTTGCTATTAAGGTTATAAAATGTTTAAAAAAATCCTTCTGTTACATCATAGAATGATAGTTTTTCTCTTATATCCATATTCATCTATCTAATATAAGAGCTTTTTTTTATAAGCATCTGTAACATAAGTAAGTGAACGTCTGATATTTAAATAATACAGGGTGAGTCTTAAATTATGTACATCAATAACTATAGGCCTACCCCTTAAAACTGGCTTTTAACACCACCATTCCCTGTAAATGTGATTGTTTTATACTGAAAATCAGCAGTTTTTATGTTTGAAGAAATTGGGACTTTCTTTTAATTTGACATAAGAGCAGATTTTATTCTAATATTAAGAAAATTAAAACAATGTAGTTACCAAGTATTTCCATTAAAAGGTTCAGTAGCAATTCTGTTCCCGAGGCAAAACTTTTTTCCTTTCTTTTCTTTCAAAAAAATAGTTTCTGTTAAAGGTTAGAAAATGTCATTTTTGAGTCTGTGCCTATTTTCCCCAGAGTGTAAAACCTGGATGACTCTGAAGTGACTCATCCTGTTAACTTTCATTCTTTTTCTATGTACAATACATTATAGCTGCCTAAAATTACGATAAAGCACATCACTTGGCAAACTGATTTATGGTAACTGAGAGCAACAAACCCTAAAATACAATCTGTTCAATGTAGTTGTTGACAAAAAACCCACTAGAATATGATTGGGGGTCTGACCATCTAACTCATAGCCTACAGTGAGAGAGTAATTCCTTTTTTCAACATTGCTGTACAAAAGCTTATTTAAAAAAAAAAAAAAAAGTGTGGCTTTCTTATATTCAGCTCTCCAAATAACAAAGGAAAAGCAAACAAACATGAAGGTTTAATCCAGAATTACTGGAAATGGGAAGCAAAAAAGGGTGGAGAGGTAGTTTGAGTGAGCGGTACTGATTCAAACATTAGGCAGCAGGTTTGAAAGTAATCATTTAAATCCCAATTTCCTTTCTCATTTCCATTACCTGACAAATATGTTTTAAAATTCTTCCTAATTACTGCTTGCTGTGTTGCTAATGTCTGCACAATGCTTTTTATCAATCACTTCTTCGCTTTGGGCAGTCGGATATTGCCAATTCTGAAAGTCCTAATCTAATTACTTTGCTGCATTTCCTGTGCCGAAGCACTACATTAAACTGTACGTTATCAGTTGCAGAATTGCTCTTGAGACAAATCTTCTCAGGTGGTCTGTACAAAAATAAAAAATATTCTATTTTCCAAACACAGTCCATAGAATAGACCCACATTAGCATTAGGTAGGGACTGACCAATGTTTTTTTTTTAGGTCCTAGACTAGTGCTAAAGCAGGTCTGTGAAACCAGTCAATATAATCTGTTCTGTATTCCACAGTGACTCGACATTAAACATGCAACTATGTAGTCTTTGTGATTGACTTTTAACTTTAACATTCCTCTTGTATTGTCCCATACCTTCCCTTCCAAAACTGTCGGTGCATTGATCCCTCACCATACAAGTAGATTTGCAGTCTCTTGCTTGAGTAGCAAACGTACAGAACCTTGAACTAGAGATAATACAACTGTGACCAAATGCCAAGCCTAAAATGGAGCAGACACAAATGCTGAATAGCTACTGTACCTACACACCATAATTTCAAATGGAAGGATATGATGGGCTTATACATTTTATCAGGTAAAAGGTGCTGGGTAGTTGCTGTGCATTTTGCACGTTTTTAATCACACTTCTCTACCAACCTGCAGTTCATCCCTTTTTGGTTCATGGTGCCCTGAGCCCCCCCCCATGGGCTGAAACACTAAACTTGCTCTGCCCAGCATTATGCTAACGTGGCTCCTGTCTGATTCATCAGCAACAGACCCTGTACAACTCTCGCACCTCTCCAGCAGCGCGCCGGCCCGGTGCCACCACGAATGATTTCCAGCATGACAAGACTCCCTATGTTCTTTGCGTGGTCCAGACATTCCGTGTGTGACTCGGTGCCGCTGGGCCAGGACCCCCGACTGCTATCTCCCAGTAGGCCCTGACACATGCCAACCGCCTGCTCTAATGCCATCCATACAGGCAGTCTCCCTTGGCTCCAGGCAAACTATACTTTGTATGACTTATGCCCTCCTTGTGTCATTTTCTAACTTGGTTTTGGAGTTCTTGTGTCCTCTATTGTCAAAGTAGCCTAAATTGTGGTTCCCAGAATCTCTTGGACATTACCTCTGTGCTAGTCTGTTTCTATTCATAGAGCTTGGTGCTTAGTCTTGTCGTTGTTCAACTTCCCATTAGAAGGTATTTTTTAAATAAATCATTTAATTTTGTATAGTTTACATTATATTGTGTATGAAAGTGAATATATAAAAAAAAATACTTGTGCATTTTCACCCCCTCACACACACACTTTTTATTAAATTGTTTGTATGAACATTGAACCATCTTGAATTTGTTTTGTAATCATGCCAATAAATCCGCTTTGAACTCCAGAGAGTTAGAGAGCCAGCTAGAGACATAGATCGAGACAGCCAGAGAGAGGGCTCCCAGCTACAAAACAGTGAGTCCAGAGTTCACACAAGGCTGTGTCAAGCAGAGTTAATATTCAGTTAAAATTCATGTTTTATGTACTTGACAGTCTAACTGCTTTAAGATTCAAAGTCATGCTGGGATGGTGTCTGTCCTTGAATTGTGTCTGTATATTTTTAGATGTACACCTAAGTTACCAGAATGTAAATAACATTGAGGAATCTGTACAGATCAAGGACATGGCCTAGTCTTACTTGGTTCATGCTGTTATTATTATTATTTTTTTTTTAAAGGATCTTAAAACAACAGCCTTTGAAACTGGATTTCTTCTCTGAATTTGTTCTTTTAAACCTCAATAATTTAATGATTGAGTTAGTTTTTGATTATTTCCAGATAATTAATTGTATTAAAGTGTCACTTCCATACTTTTATGACCCTTGATTTGATTAAATATATTTGTATATGATCAACACCATTTAGAAGACAAATGTATGTATTACAGGCTGGGTATGAGCCAGGCTGATAAAACGGTCTAAATTGTGAATAGCTTTTGAGAGGGCAGGGTATAGACATAAAGTGTAAATCATAGGGCCTCACTGTATCCTGCAGTACGCAGCTGCTTTATCTCCCACCATCATTGTGTTAGGTTGGTGTGGACGGGAAGAGCGTTACATTAAGTCTTTAAAATGCTTCATGCAGTCAAGACATATCTGATTGAACAGTCCTTCGCCAAGGAAGCTCTGGATTTTGTAAAGCTGCAGTGAAAGTAACAGGATAGTTTGTATTTATTTTATTGTCTTTACTTAGCACAGGTCAATAACCATTGCTACAGATGGACTTTGGGGACAATGCTGATAACAGACCATAGGGCAACAAAGACACTAGTGAAGTATGACAAAAATAAATCTTTTTTACTTTTATTTAATCTGCAGTCTTACTAAAATAAATTTGTAATGAATGTATGCATTGTATATTAGAAACCATGAATATATTGAACTGATATTATTGGTGAATAAAGTTTTATCAATCGCCGACCAAATTTATCTCCAAAAGATAGCAGAAATGCAGTTATTTTTACCCGTCTCTCTAGGTCATGTTTTATTTTATATATGGATATTTTCCACACTGCTTTTCTTTGCCCATCTAGTAGGCCCGCATGTAGTAGTATCGTGACCAAAACTTTCAAAGGTGTGTTTCAGCAGACAAGGAAGTTATACTGCCTAGTGGAGGCTTTTGGTTTCCTGTCAACTGGGAGAAATAACTGAATGTTTGCTAAGAACCCGTTCCAATTTTCTTTGCATCTTTGCTGTGAAACCTGACTGAAGAGGACAGACTAACCCCAGTTCTTGAGAGAGTGTTACATTTTAATGGGGTGGCAGATAATATCCAGTGTAGTTCAGTCTAGTACACCATAAGGGTATTTGGTGTAAGCCTGTAACCAGAGGTAATGGCATTAGGACTGAAGGCAGCCCTCGGCCAGTGAGAGTAGAGTTTGCATCAGAGTACTGTAACTGCTACAGCGCGGGATTATGCCTTCTTATCTTGTTAAAGAGGAGGGGATTCTTGATCAGAAACAAGCGGGTGGGGGCCTACTGGTGAGACACCTACTCCGAGCAAGCCAACATGCTAACAATAAAACGTCTCTCCAGGATGGGGTCAGCTCGGTAAAAGAGTTTTTACACGGTAAATGCGCTCGCTAATCCTGGCAGTGCTATCTCAGTCCAGGCCCTTTTAACACTGCACAACTGAGAGGTGTCACTTGTCCTGTTGAATACACAGCCCCTGCCATATTGAAATGATCAACCTTGACCCCATTCTTTTAATTTTAATTTTAAATACTGAGAGTTCTCCTGCCTCACCAAATTTGATTCAGCACCCATGCAAAAGGCTGACATTTAACGTGGTGGTCGGAATTGGGCTTTGCTTGATCCATCAGGCCATGCTAGACTGCTCCCATTTCACATTGTTTGGTAGTCAAGAAAAACAATTGGTTCATGGATTGGCCAATTGGAGAGAAGCTCAATGTCCACCACCCATTCCAGCAGTGGCATGTCCTTGTGCTAGCAGTCAATGTGAGATTAGCATCAGGTCAATAGATCAATAGACATGGAGCCGGGGGCTGAATTCATGAACAGTGTAATATGGACTCTAAGGTGGAAATCACACGGGCACAGCAAGCTGCTCTGATGTCACAGCTGCTTATAGTCCATGCTGATGTCTGCCTATGGGGCTGCTGTAACGTGTGAAGTCCTCAGCACCAGCTCTGATCTTCTCCAGTTACCTTCCACAGCAAGCAAACACGTAGAGGCAATCCCGGTTATTTAATAGCTGTAGCGGTGGAATCCATACTCGGAAGGGGAGTTTGTGTGGTAATCCTTTTCAGTAACTTGTTGAATCAACACACTTAAAATGAGAACGCCACACAACATCAACATCACTTAGGGCTCAGGGAAGAAATCCCACTAAAATGAGACTTCAAAGCAAGTCACTTACGTACCTACATGTCACAAATGATTCTGTCTCTAAAATTAAATGGAAAGAATGTAGTACTTTCCTTCGGTATGTCAGTGTGACCTGTGAGATTTGTGATGTTGTCTTGCCATTTTCCTTTACAATAAAGGGTGAAAGCTAGCAAAACAACAACCAAAAAATGTTCTTGCAGGATGTATTGGAGGGCAGTCTATACTTCAGTGCAGGATAATATCTGACAATTATACCAACACCACCACCATCAAAAAACAAACACAAAAACAGCAGAAAACTAAATTAATGATGAAATCTATTGATCATGGCTCATCAGGGTCTCGGAAGCTGCTTGAACCGAGTCACCACTTGAAACATACATAGTATTCGGTGAAGTCTTGAAAGATGGAAAGAATAAAAAGTATAAAACCTTGAAATAGGACCTGGAGCTCACAGGGAAGCCAGTGTGGGCCTGGTTGATTCTGAGCACAGTGTGTGTTTGAGTGTGGACAGCGTGAGTAAGCATTCTGGCAGCACCAGTCTGACCGAGCTGAAACCTTTTGAAAGCATCTGTATTGTGCTTGGCTTGGTATTGTGTTCACAAACAAAGCTCTCTATCAAACCCTGACAATAAGAGTTGGGTCATCTGAAGTTATGGCCAGCAGATTACCAGTCCTGTCAGTAGCAGCTCAGTGGCAATAGTGCCAGGGGTGCAGAGTAAACAGGGCAGGAGTGTAGATATTTCAGGTGACTGGACTGAAAAGCATGGGATTATATGGGCTGGCATTAGAACAAAGGGTGGGGATAGGGGGGTGAATGAAATCATGTCAATGAAACTGAATTATTTAATTTAAAATCGTGAAACGGAGGATGGATGCAATTTGTTCATCTGCTGTCATTGTTTTCCTGCATTTTAAGCAAGGAATTTGAAAGTTTCAGGTAATGCAACAGATCTAAGGAAACAATTGGGGATTTGGGGGACAATTTGGGGCCGATGGCTGTTTTGATGTGGGAGGTGGGGGGCTCTGCAGAAATTCTGTGCCGAGTTCTGTTTTGTGAGTAGTTCTTTTCAGGTAATCCATTGAACCAGTATGTTTTATAATGGAACATTTGCCACACACAGTCACAAGATGGGATAAGAAATAATTATGAATAAGAAATAATTATAATTATTTATTTATTCCCTGATATACTGATTTACAAAATATATAAGAGCATTGGGATGAAATTAACAAACTCTTCTCTTCCTTTTACAGACTGAAGACTGCATTTGAAGCTGATCCTGAGTGTGGTAGATGGATATGACAGCAACAGTGTAATTCAGCCCAGCTCTCACCAGTTCCTGGGGGCATCCCTACTAAAAGAGAGACCCTCGAAAACCCCCAAGAAAAAATGCTTTATTTTGTATCTTTATACAGAGCAGCAGTACCAACAGTCAAATTGTACCTATGTGAATTTTTTTCCCCTCTCTCTCAATTGTAATGTCACGCTTCGTTTTGGTGAGGAGTAGTGGCTGCTTTGATTGGAGCACTTCGGTGTGACCTACAGAATGTTGGTTGATTTTAGTTTTTTGTTTTGTTATTTTCTAACCAGCCCAAGGAGGTCAACACTGAAAAAATGTTTGGCTGGGTGACAGTCTGCAGAGTTTACAAACAATACTCCTGACATGTTAATATTTATTACTACATAGATTTTAAAATGCTTTTTATTACTCGGTACAGTGCAAGTGTTGATCCAGTTCTCTTATTGCAGTTCCAGTTCAGGCAACCCCCCCCCCCTCCGCAGATTGTGGTGCCTACTACTCCTCTTAATATTACTACAATCTGAGGCAGTGGTGACGTAAGGAGCCCTGGTAACCTAATACCAAGGCCAGGTGCAGCATGCTGTAAAATTCTTGTTCTTTTGGGCCCTATGGAGACCGACAGAATCTATCTGTGCGTCATCAACCCCCCTCCCCCAACCCCAACCCCAATCCTTCTTGCAGTCAACCAATTGCCAAGTATGTTTGACAAATGGGGATCTATACTTGGACTTTAAAATTCACCATCAGCCAAATGATCTGATACCCTATCCAGCCACCCATACCTACCAAGCAGCAATGCCAAAGGGCAGATGTTTGACCTACTTTCCCATTACATAAGCCCATCTCTGCGCACTAATATTTCTCCACTTAACACTGGAGAACAAGTGTTCAAATTAGAGTGGTGTAGTACCACACAAGCTGTGCCCTTTTGCTTTAAAACAACTCCCTGGACTTATGTTATCTTACAATATGTTGAAAGCTTACGAAAAGGCTCTTCACTAACTGAGAAATCTCTGATGAAACCTTGTTTACTGCATTAGGTGGTGCCTGAAATCCTTAAATCTGCTTTCAGAGTTTTCCAGTTTTTACTGTCAGCCTAATACAGCAAAGACAAGTTGCTTTGTACATAAGGTGATGAATGGCATTACTACACAGACACATGTCCAGAATGTTTCTTGCCATTAACGTTTCACATTCATGTTGAACGGTGAACCCATATGATTGATTGATTGATTCATTGCTTTCTCACTGACTGCAGCAGAGAAAAGCATTATGGGCATATTACTCATGTCTATCGGCAACACTGTCAAAATTAGTGGATTTGCAGATCTTGGACAGTCATGAGACCTCTTGCTTTCCGGCCATGAAAAACAACGCAGAGCTGTAACCCTGGCCACAGAGCAGGGATCCCATTGAAAAGGATTTGTAAATATTGCTGCAGTGGTCACATGTCGCATTGGTTAAGCAAGGAAGCATGTTCTGTGTTGTAATTCGGCTTCACTCATTACCATACACTAGCAGAACAACAAGAATTGTCTGAAATCTACATTATGTTTGACATATTGATGACCAAAAATTTCCTAATTTATTTTATGGTACTCTTCTTGGCAAAAATGGCTTTGACCTGTATTTTAAGCTGGTATAATATATTTTATGTATCGTTAAATCGACAAAAATACTAGTGTGTTCCTGTATTTCCAGCAAGGCATTGGAGACTCTATGAACTGTTACAAACCATTTTACAATATTACTTTGGTACGAAATGCACTATTTTTTGGTGGCACAAAACATGACAGTGCAACAGAGCCAGAGCTCCAGAGCCTTGTTCATAGATATTTATAAACTATTTATTGGTACAATTTTACCCCTAACAAGTCTCCTTCATATGGGGTATAGTTTTACATCCGTGTAGTACAGAAAACCACATTTGAAACCGTGAAAGAACCTCAAATCTTATTACTGAAAGTTGTGAAGTGATGACTCTGTGGATTGGTACTTTGGACTGGTCAATTTTGCATTTGTTAAGTGACACACACTATAACCAATAACCTGCATCTAGGCTGACTCATCTTCTGCAGTATTCTTCTTTACTCTGATATTTCCTATAACTGGACATTGTCTCTCATAGGAATAATGTCTCCACAGTACAGAGGATTACAGACTGCATTACAAGTGATGTACAAGAAGGCTGTGATTTGGAAATTTTTGAGGACTTTATAGTTCATGATCTGGCACAAAGTTTAATGTATCAGTGTTTTTAACAATATACTGAACTGGCACAGCAGGGTATTTGTATGAGACAGACTCCGTATAAAACATACTCAAGAAATCTGTTTTAAGTTACAATAACTTACCAACTACCTCGCTCAATAAAACTTGTTTTTAATGGACCGTGCACACATGGGCAGAACAGAGTTTCTCAGTCCAACTCTTTTTATTTTATTTTACAACCTTTCTTGTTACATACAGTTTTGTCTGACATTTAACAACTTTCCTCACATTTGGCAGTGCATTCAAAAATACTTGATCATACAAGCACTAGTGAGATTTGTTCCTTTTACTGCATTTGTCTGGTTTGATATCCTCTGGGAGGTAGACTGTGTAGTTGACCATTCAGTTTGTTTAGATTGTTTTCCTTGCTCCTTAACAATTCCAGAAAATGGCAGCAGTGCGTGTATGAGATCATTAAGATGGGTCTGTAGGACTGCTGCCTGCTCGCTGAAAATTATGTACAACAGGGACATAGATTGATACAGTTTTATAGGGATTGCTCAAGAAGGGCCCAGATATACACCATGGACTTGTGGTTCCTTGATATGGTAGCAGACAGCAAAGCAAGCACACCTAGGTACCTTACAAAACCTGGGTCAATTGCAAGATTCTCTATTTTTTTTATATCGCTTTCATCCATTTCACATTTGAAACCCATTTGAACAAAAGCTTGTGACGATATATAAATATTTGAATTATTTCCAATTACTCTTTTTCTAATTCAATTAAATGATTTGCTGACTTTGCAGACATCTAAAATTGTGGGAGGGAAAAAACATTCATATGGTATATATTTTTGTAAGGATATTTGGTTACGTTTTGCATATTTAAAAAGCACAAAATATAGGCTGCCTTTAAGACTATTATAATGAACCTTTCCCATTTGTCACCAATGTAATAATAACACTGATTTTTGTCCTTCATATGAGCAAATCTACCATAATACTCAAGTTGCATAAACACACTACAGCCTCAGCTTTAGTTGGATTAAAATAGCCATTTTTTTTAGTATTCCAAAATAAAGCTAAGGACCCTCTATTAATTATTTAAAGCAGTTCTGGCCCAATCCTGTATCTGTCCTGCATTAGGGTATAAACAATAAACTGCTATAAAATAATTTTTCAGCATTAAGAACATTATTTCATTTCAGTAGCTGAGAGCATTCATGGAACCAGAACCAAATAATTATTTGAATCTTGAGAGCCACCAGACCCACCATCATTTATCTTGTCTCCCATCTACAGGGTAAACATTTGGCATGCTAATGTTGGTTTAATATTGCTTATTGAATACAATACAGTTCCACCTTAATGTGAAAAGGATGGGAACATGAAAGTGTGTCGCTTCATGGTGGTGTAACATCTTGTACAAAAGTCCTCTCAAAAGTCAACATGCACTGCTGCAGTTCATATTGCATTTATCTCATCAGTTAAAGTGACCTTTTCTTAAGCAAATTCAAGTAATTATATGGACTTTGAGCTGGAGATTCATTAAAGGTGTTTCTGCTCATCAAAACCCTTGTGAATTCAAGTTGCCCTTAATTAAAACCCTCATCCTTTGTGTCTGTATGAAAGGAAGCCACTACAATACGTTGACACAAATGTTAAAAAAACAAACGTACTGCCCTGTACGAGACTGAAATGTATGAAGTAGCATTACGTGTGCACCGTGTGTTTCCAGATAAATCTGCACCTCAAACATTTGCTCATGATAGCAAGGTCCATTTTCCACAAGCTTCACAAACATGATAACAAAAGGATGAGCTGCAAACAAAGATGGTGGAAGATCACTTTTTAATTTTTCATTTTTTCAATAACTGCTATGCAAAACTGGCTGGGTTTTCTCTAAACGACAGTGTTTCACACAATATGTGCCATGCCTGTTTCTTTCATGTGGCGAGTAGTGCTGTTTGTTCAGAATGTTCTTACGGTACTTTTGTGTGTTTTGCGGTATATCTGTTAATCACATAATGCCATGATACTTGAGGCATACAGAGAGGGACATCTGGAAGAGGTCAGAGGTGAACTTTGTGCTGGTACACGTCAACTGCTTCATTATATTGATTTTGGCCCGATACATTCATAAATCCTGTAAACTTGATTTTTGTATTTATTTATTAACAGAACAAAATGTGAACACCTAACAAATCTTGAATCATATATGAGAGGTACTTGAGTTCTGTGCACTTTGATTCAAGTATTCTGTACAGTATTCGTGTGGGGGAAAAAATACTGTGATGCTTAAAGGTTTACGGTGTCTCTGTTTTATGAAATCCCTCTATGTTTCTTTCAAATTCTGTATTGAATATTGAGAAGTGAAAACCTAATTTAATACAACAGAATAAATGAATCAATTTGATCCCAATCCAGATTTGTTATACATTGTTAACTGCATATACTGAAACGTCAGACCCTGTGGTACTGTAACCAAAGATTTCTTCTGGATCAGTTTTGATTTGTGTTCCCACTCATTGGCAATCTACCTGTTGATGATTTGGATCAAGCAGAAGATATTGGTAGATGAATTACTGTGAACACCTCTGCTCACCTTCCTGATGATACCTGGGTACAAAGAGCACATGTGTGTCTTGGCATTATAATGGTTATGTGTACGCACTTGTTTATTTTAGGGGATAGGGAAGAGAGAGGACCTCCTCAGTTACATAAATGTTTAGCATATTTAATGATATTTAACATTGGTAACTTTATTCTTAAAAAATATATATTTTGCATTGAACTAGTCATTTATTTTAAAACAGGAGAAAAAAAGAACTATCTGCCATTTTGGGACATGAAAGCACTGATTTACATGGTATACAACAAAACAATAACCTCAAGAAGCTTACAGGTACGGCATAAAGATTATGCAACTCTTCACAAAATTATTTTTTATCTAGTTTACAGATTTCAACTCTTCTACGTTTTGGTTTTGTGCCAGATGGTTGCCTAAAGAAAAGAAAATATGAAAGAAACAACATATCACAAAAAAAAAACATTTTGCAGTTTTATAAACCTCCGCACACTGTTTTGTAATTAAATTTGATTTGCTGCTGTATAGTATAAATAACAATTGATGCTGATGATGAGACAATGTCTTTGCTATGCTCCTTGTGTTTTATTTGATCATTTGCTATTATTTCGGCTGTACAGAATGGAAGAGTTCACAGTGGATGTGTGTCCATAATGTGCATTATTTCTGCGGCAAGTGTCAGGGGAAGAGAGATTTGAGCAGTGTATCTAGCAGTGTCTTCCACTGTAAATACTGTTGCGTTGTTTTCTTGTAAATTGCGCCGTGTTGGCGTTGTTTTTGATTTTTTTCGTTTGTTTTGTTTTCCGTTTGTTTTATTTGAGGGTTGGGAGAGGGGGGGAGAATGATGGCATTGGGGCGCTGTATAGTGTTTATATTTATCTGACTTCTTTTGCTTTCAATAGAGCTATTGCAATAAAATGTGTTAAGGTACCCCATGGTCCCTTCCTTTCATTGTCTTGATTTTGAATGACGTGCTAGGTATGTGTGAATGATTGATTGATTGATTGATTGATTATCCTTTGAATAAAGATTCCAGAAAGACATCAAATTAACCTTTACTCTCTGAAATTTCTCCTATTCATTTTTTTCTTCTAAAGAGGGCAGATGTTTGTTTTTTTGTATTCAATAAAGTAATGCCTGGAATATCAGAAGAGCTAAAGTGGGTGGATATGAGTTCAGAAGTTCATATATGATTCTAAAGAGGAAAACCCTATTTTTTTGTCTTAAAAGAGATGTTTTTGAATTACTGTACAGATGCAAACGCTGATCTTTAAAATAATATAATAACTTCAGACATCCCCAACAATGGTGGGGAAAATATGTGTTTTTGATGGTTACAGCATAAACAGTTGTGTGAAAGAGTGAGTTATAATACATTATCACTCATTTTGTGGAGATTTTCCACCACACTAGCTGGTCAGTATATGAGCGCAGTTAGACATCAAACCCCAGACTTTGTTTTTATGAGGACAATGGTCAAACCTAATGAGCCAAACCAAAAATAACATTTATATTATGAATTGATGTACTTACAGCTCTGCAAGGTCTGGGTGTGAACATGTTGATGCAGACAGTACTTTACATCAATGTGGCCAACACTGAAAAACGTAATTGAACAAATAGTTTAAAATAATATAAGGAGTACAGTATTTTGATGTGAAGATTTTGTACCAGTTAATTTAAAGTTGTTTAATTAAGACTTTTTACTCAGTTACAGGTAAACTAAGCACTTTATAACAGCAAAATATCTATGAAACCTCTTTCCATTTTTCATATTAAGGTGAATGCATTTTCTGCAACACGTAAGGGTACAAACAAGACCTTTTCTCCAAAACACTTCTGAAAAGTTATCCAATGTAATCTGTCTTTGTGTTGGATAGTCCACTAGAAAACTATATTATCCTGAGAAATTCTTGATGTGTCAACAGCACATCATTATCAGGAAAAAATTACCAAATCCCATCCCACAGATACAGAGGATTATCGGAAGCATTTGGCCCTTTTTGAAGAATTTTCCCAAGAAATAAAATGACACAGGTTTACTGGATTAAGAAGTGGGAGTAGTAACCCTTTATTAATTAAACACAAACTTCTCTAGTTCTAAAACCGATGAATTATCAGTTCTTTATTCTGTTTTTTATTTGTCAGTATTTATACACATTATGTTCAAATTTGTTTAAAATCTTTGTCTTCTATCATCTCAATATGTTTATTTTCAACAGAGGTAAGGATGTTTTTTTTCCAGGCAACTCATCCTTGTTCTTAGCTGCTGAATTTCCCTTAAAGGTCTTATGGCCACCCTATAGCACAATATAATATACTATTGCTTACATCTCAGTTTTCAAGTTTGGTTTCATACATTTTATCTTATTTAAAAGCATTCTGCATTCTGAATCACAGTGTTAAAGCTTCTATATACACTCACCTAAAGGATTATTAGGAACACCATACTAATACTGTGTTTGACCCCCTTTGGCCTTCAGAACTGCCTTAATTCTACGTGGCATTGATTCAACAAGGTGCTGAAAGCATTCTTTAGAAATGTTGGCCCATATTGATAGGATAGCATCTTGCAGTTGATGGAGATTTGTGGGATGCACATCCAGGGCACGAAGCTCCCGTTCCACCACATCCCAAAGATGCTCTATTGGGTTGAGATCTGGTGACTGTGGGGGCCAGTTTAGTACAGTGAACTCATTGTCATGTTCAAGAAACCAATTTGAAATGATTCGACCTTTGTGACATGGTGCATTATCCTGCTGGAAGTAGCCATCAGACGATGGGTACATGGTGGTCATAAAGGGATGGACATGGTCAGAAACAATGCTCAGGTAGGCCGTGGCATTTAAACGATGCCCAATTGGCACTAATGGGCCTAAAGTGTGCCAAGAAAACATCCCCCACACCATTACACCACCACCACCAGCCTGCACAGTGGTAACAAGGCATGATGGATCCATGTTCTCATTCTGTTTACGCCAAATTCTGACTCTACCATCTGAATGTCTCAAGAGAAATGGAGACTCATCAGACCAGGCAACATTTTTCCAGTCTTCAACTGTCCAATTTTGGTGAGCTTGTGCAAATTGTAGCCTCTTTTTCCTATTTGTAGTGGAGATGAGTGGTACCCGGTGGGGTCTTCTGCTGTTGTAGCCCATCCGCCTCAAGGTTGTACGTGTTGTGACTTCACAAATGCTTTGCTGCATACCTCGGTTGTAACGAGTGGTTATTTCAGTCAAAGTTGCTCTTCTATCAGCTTGAATCAGTCGGCCCATTCTCCTCTGATCTCTAGCATCAACAAGGCATTTTTGCCCACAGGACTGCCGCATACTGGATGTTTTTCCCTTTTCACACCATTCTTTGTAAACCCTAGAAATGGTTGTGCGTGAAAATCCCAGTAACTGAGCAGATTGTGAAATACTCAGACCGGCCCATCTGGCACCAACAACCATGCCACGCTCAAAATTGCTTAAATCACCTTTCTTTCCCATTCAGACATTCAGTTTGGAGTTCAGGAGATTGTCTTGACCAGGACCACACCCCTAAATGCATTGAAGCAACTGCCATGTGATTGGTTGGTTAGATAATTGCATTCATGAGAAATTGAACAGGTGTTCCTAATAATCCTTTAGGTGAGTGTATATTCAAAAGTGCCTGTGTTCAGAGTTACATTTTGAGGAATGTCGTTGCAGCTGAAGTCATCTAATTCAAAACGTTCTCTCTAAACATCTGTGTTGCACTGGCTTATCTTGTCAGATTGGGAAAGAGTGTAAACACATGAACCACATTAGTGTACGTTGTTTCAAACTAACATTAACAGACACTGATAGATGTGTTCTGTTGGGATGTAATTATGACTCATGTGCCAGGGAAGGAGTTTCCTCGAGAAAATCCCCTTAAGGACTTTTGTCGGATGCTAAAATAAGATAAAGGCCAATCCTTGGGAGAGCGTCTCAGAAAGCATTTCGATGTTGCCTTTCCTAGACGACCCGTGAAATAGCGCTGTGAGGCCCAGAACATGATAGTCCCTCCATTTCAAAGTCTCCCTTCATAGAAAATGTCAAAGTTATTAGGAGACGCCACCCTCGGGCCCGTTGACAGGCCGGGAGAGAAGCCATCTGAAATGGCTCCACCAGAACTTGCGTGGAAGCGGAGGGAAGGGGAGGGCAAAGTACCCCTACATCCAGCATGTGTTTCTAGTATTTAATTCTTAAATTAGAGACCCCCTGGGGACCTTGTATTTACCACTTACTTGAGTTTCAAAACAGAGTACTCGAAAACACATCTTACTGGCTTACCGTCACTTACCAGCCCGGCAAAGGTTACATTTTTTCAGCAGCTGCTTCCTTGACAAATGTAGCTGAAATTCATCACTGTATCCCAAATATGCCTGCCCAGCAAAAAAAACTATCATTCAAGCTATGTGCGCCATGAAATTGACGGAGGCATCTTCCTCCCTATGACAAAAGTTAGTAAACTGCAGCAACAGAGAAACCAAACCCCCCGGACTCGTGATCCATGGCACTAATATGGATATTACATATAGCAGTGACGCACACTATCAGCTTGGGTTTTCCAGAAAAGGCCATTGAGCTGCTTCAGACTCTACAGTTATCTTCAAAACATATGTATATAAATGTATCAATGTTTTTCACACCTTCATATATAGAAAAACATTTATATCAGAAATGAAGTTAGAGAAGATTCCCCAGCATACATTACATGGGCAGGGATACTAGGAGCTCCTAACAAAGTAATTCCTCCCGATACACACACTATATCACCAAAAAGAAGGGGCCAACAGCAAAATACACCAGGCATGTGCTTACAACTGATTCAGTTGGGTGCCGTTACATTCCCAGCTTTGTGACAGTAATTATCAACGCACTTGTTGTTTGTACATGTACAGAACCCCATCATACAATGTAGTGCAAAGATAGTAGTACCTGTTTCTCTAAAACCAGCACCATGATCTCTGGTCCAATCCTTTAATTGTGGAAGGAGGCCCTTATTAATATCTGTATCTATCCAAGCTGAGTCAAAGGAATTTGTTATATTGATTGTAAGGGATTGTATTTGGTGATGACAGGAGAAAAATGTATATTATAGCCAGCAGGAAGACAGGAGAATTGCAGAGACAAAAGTAGGAATCCATCTGTTATTTATGCACAAATGAATGTGCATTGTGCTAAAGGTCAGAATTACATTCTCGGATTACTCGTGTCCTCCTTTGGTTTCGATTTGAGTGTATATGGTTCATCAATTCACACCAGTGTTTTCAGGCTTGTGGATTTCCTGGTATACATGGGTATTTTTGTTTTGTTTGTTTGTTTGTTTGTTTTTTAGTCAACTGCACTGCATTAGCCTGACCAGCTGTTCAACCCTGTTCCAGTTCAGAGAGTTTTTCATGTTACACTTCTGTATTCATGCATATTCATTCAAGGATTTCTGCTTAATTTCTTGCAGTATTAAACAAAAAAAGGAAGGTGGATGTCAGTCCAAACAACCCTCTCCTCCTCGTTCCCTCTCCTTTATGATCCCAGTCACGGGGTGGGTGTGCACAAGGAGCGAGCCGAGAGCGCTGCAAGAACAGATGAAGCTGGCGGAGAGAGAGAGAAAAGCAGGCGTTCAAACAGCAGGGCACCGATTTGAAGGGCGCTTAACGTATTCAACAGGATCAGGTGGATTGGCTAAAGAAAACCAGGAGTATCAACCACTCAGGGGACCAACAAAAGAAAGCCCATTTAAAAGATCAGAGAGACGCACTCCAGGAAAGGAACACGACCTTTTCCGAATGATCCCGAGCTGAGAAAGATGGACAAAGCTGTGAGTGACTGAACAGTGGATTCAACCCACACCAGCTCTGCAGGGGATTTGTAGCCTCTCGATTATGATGATGAGGAGAGGTAATGACCGGGCTTAGATTCAAGCAGTACTTAGCTGACCCCATAGGGAGGCTTAGGTACAACGAGCACTTAACTGAACTAGGTACGTGCGTTAGAAGTGGACTGTCACCTGTAAGGGAAGTGGTGGTGAAAATGCAGACTTGTTGACCCTGCAGAGGTGGACATTGTTAAACAAGGCTCAGCAGAACACAACAACACAACACAACAGAGAATTATATAACCTAAGTAAGGTGGATATGATTAAAAAGCCGAGTCTCAAACTGCCAGGGGCTTATGGCTTTTCTTTCCCCGAGCAGGACTAGTAAGGAACAAGTATCTTTTGGTGATCCAATAAAATTGCAGCCAGGATTAGATGATCCCTCACAGACAGGTGTCAGAAATAATTGGATGCATCCCATGATGCCGTTTAGCGTTTACTAGCAGCCTGATACGTGTGCAGTGGTGTTTGTAACATTGTATAAGACTTCTAGCCCCATAATATGACAGGGAGCACATTCAACTGGAGGTGACAATGAGGACATGCTATGTATTTTGAGAATATGCCAAAAACATGATTGGAAAATAAAATCTGATGGTGGTGAAAGAAACAAGTTACATTTAAAAACAAAGTCCAACTTCTGCAGGGCTGCCTCCTGAGGCAAGCTGAGAGTATTCTGCATGGGATCACACTAAGGGGTGTGGGGGATTCCCAGGCAAAGTAACACCTTGATCATTTCCTTGTCTGTGCTGTATGTGCTTAAAGAGAAGGTTTAAAATGACGTTGAACAAGAGAGACCCAACCAATATATTGTGCTTATTTCACTGGTTATGACCTAAAGTAGGGTTCTGGATAGTTCCTGGAGTCCTGCATATCATATAAAGAGCTTTAAATGTTCCACAATTAAGTAAACACTTTGTCCAATTCAGTCATCCAATCCCCAGCTGGAGCAAAAAACACAAGACTTGTGGATACAGGAACATAGTTACCAACACAATAGCTACAACATATCCGCAAAGGAGCGACTGCCAACACATTATGCTTCACTCAGATTCTGATACAATACATAATACAGTTAATATGAAACCAATCTCTGATCTACTAATACACACACAAACATGTATCAAGAAAATGTAAAACTTGTACTTAAAATGCTGAATACTAAAGTGCCTGCAACTGCATATGTATTTCCTAGTTACACATTCATTAACTAATATTTGCATTTCATTCTGTATACTGTATTCTTTTCATGAAGTACTGTTATGAACTGTGGACATTGCCATTTGGAATGAAAGTCTACCATACAGAGAAAATATAGTGACAGACTTGACAACGGTGCCCTCTGTGGACAGAATGGTGATACTACAAGGGCAGCATGTTATGGATATGCACTGTAATATTGAATGACCAGTTTGTAACAGCTAAATAGCGTTGCAGAGATGGATTTGACTTCAAAATAAACTAGATAGTTGAAGTTCACTTAAACCACCTAACCATGACATTAAAACGCAATTTTTTTTTACATACATTCCAGAAGATATGAAATCAAGGGTCCCAAGATTAATGTTCATTCCGTTCATGGTTTGGATTTATGATGTTGCATTGTGTTAATAAAACGTGAACTAGTACAGGCACATGCGGTTATTTTGAGGACACTTCACAGAGATCTATAATATGCAAATCCACATATGCACAGCACACCTGGGATTGGCATATTGAAGTAATGAGTTGACACTTGTTCTTCTATGATCCAGCCTTCAACACAGTTAATTTGGGTTCTATAGAACTGCATTCAAAATGCAACAATCTGCACATCTTTACAATTTTCAGTAACACTGAACAATTATTGGCCTGTTTTTAATGAATGAATATAGGAACCTATGAATGCCCAATGCACATCCACTGAGTTCTGCTGTTAATCACATGTATAAGCCCTATCCTTAACCTTGTTATACATGTGATTAACAACAGAACTCAAATTAAATGGATAAGTTATTTGTGGGTTATTCATACACATTGTAAAGTGTGACTCAATCATTTTGTAAAATCCCCCCCACTAAATAAATATTATCTTGCTCCAACAGGCTTTTTCTTTTTTTTTTTTTTTTTTACACAATTAAGCTGCTTTCAGCTAATTGATTTTAAATAAATGTTACACATCTTATTCTGTATTTCAGGACAGACACCATTGAACTTTACAGTAATTCAGTACTGGAAAGCAAAGAAAAAATGTTTTTGGAACTGGTATGGTTTGATTTAATTCAATTTAATTTTGGTAGTTTATGCAGGTGCTTTGATAAAGTTAACAATTTACTACCAATGTTTTGTGAATACCAGCAAACATGGGACGGACGGGGACAGACAGGTTTCCTTCCTTCCATTTATTTATTTTGATTTTAATTTTGAATGAAAACCTTTCAACTATAAATACCATTAATTACATGAAATTAGTTTTAAGTGATGTCTTGGGTAAAAAAGTTCTGAACATTCCACTCCATTCCACAGCTGTGCATTAGGGTGAACAACATAAATCAAAGATCATGCTTTAGTTTTGCAAGAGCCAAGCATTTACTTTATATTTTCTTTATTTCAGTCTTAAAAGTTTACAACTTCTGGATAATATACATGAAAAAACAGATTTTAAAGTTAATACATATATATGAACCTTTGGCGATTGAAATTCTGAAGGGCCAGTTTTGTCATTAGAAAAATAATATGCTTTACCAATCTTTCTTAATATCATATATATCTATATCTATAGATAATACATATAATTCTGGCATTGATGGTTTATATTATGGCTAAATTCGTATATTAAAAATATCTAGCCCCCCTTAAAGAAAAAGACATTAGTAAAATGGAATACAACATTTTAAAACCCTGATCAAATTATGTTCAGTATTGTACATCAAAAGATTTATTTTCAAAAGGTGGATTTCCGGCAATGATTCTTGTCTTTAAAAAAAAAAAATCAGTAGTTTGTTAACTTTTAGTTGGAGAGAAAAGGTATAACCTTGCATAGCCAAATATAGTTTATAAAAATGTGTCTTTTAATATATATTTATATATAAAATACTGTTTCATTTAAAGAAAGTTTACTTTGTACAATGTGTTTGTGAGAGCAAATGTGAATCAGCAACGATTCAGAAAAATCATTTTAGATTTTACACTAAAAAGTGTTTTACACAATATACACATTTTATTACTTACAAAAGAGAAAGGTTTATACTTAAGAGTCTGGGATTACAGTAGTGTTAGTAGCACCATGAGAAAAACAAACAAACAAAAAATAAAATAAAAATAATTAAAAATGCAGTCTCACTAATGAAGGGTCTTCAGTGCATCTCTTCTCTTTGATGTTTATAAAGTCAAAAGTGCCGATTTGGTAACATGGAGACAATTCCACTTGTTAAACCCCAGCGCACTTTTCAAATGTGTAGCAACAACACAATTTAAGAAAAAAAAAAAAAAAAAAAAAAGCGTATCAATCCCCTCTCAGTCTGTCTGAGAAAATGCATCATTTATACACCTCCGCCATGGCACCTTTTCTGAGGTACTTATTAAAGATCTGTTGATTTCAAAGTTTATCCTGTGTTGCACAGTAGCACCATTGAGTTGAACTGGAAGATAATGCACCACTGGAATTCCACCTGTTGCCCTGGCAACCTCTGCGCCGTTACGTCCTCTTCATGCACACCACACAGCGGCTCACGCGCGTCCGCAGGTTCCCTGCTTTCAGCGTCTCTGACTGGGGCCGACTGTGGGGCCACAGAACAGATCGGTCAAGACGTGGAAACGCCAAAGAGGAGGAAAACAACATGGACACAGTTACAGGTTTGTTAATGTTTACATTTCCAAAATACCTAATGCCACCAACCCCCTTCCACTCCATCCTGTCTGTTATCTGCAGTTAATGTGAGTCGAGAAATGGATACATCCATGACCCTTCAAAAACTATTATGCCTGACCTGTATATTCATGGAAATAAAGTAGCTCTTTTGCAATAATGACACCTTTGACCTTTTAAAACTACCTTAAAGAATCTGGATATTTAGTTCTGGAGTGAAAATACCCAACAGTAGCTCTGTAAACCTATTCCTCTGTTCCACTAATTTCTCATGCAAGAGACCTTGAGTCTGGGTTATACGGTACCTGAACATTTCTGACATATCGACAGTAGCGAGCCAGAAGCTGTAGGAGTTGCCGTAGTAGTTGCAAGTGCCCTTGCCGTGGCACTCAATGAAGGGAGCCGAGCGGAACTCCTCCAGACAGGATCCCGGCGATGCCAAGGCCTGGCCCGAGCCCTCCGCACCCGCACTCGTGTGCTGCCGGGATAGAGAGAGGCACACATGACAACACTGCACTAATCACATCTGCCTTCATGGGGGGGCCCCCCATCATCATCTGTTACTTGTAATTTCTGGGGGCAGGCCCCCTTCTCATCAGCCACTGCCCACAGCTCCCTGTTTGGCCAGTGTCATGCCAAGTGTTCTCCATTTTGGAATACAAAGGTTTGTTTCAATTCAGTTTTGTACCTTAGACCAAAGTGGAAAGGGCCTAACATTTCTTAGATTATATTGCATATATACTTGTACATTTAGTTTCTATTTTTGTAAAGTGTGAAAAGTGAAAAGTTTTAGTTACAATTATGCAGGACTTTCCTTGGGGACTGGCAAGAACTCGGTGCTGGAGAAGGCAAGTAGCAAAAATCTGAGTATAATCACATTGGGGGGAACAATTTGTCTATGGTGCTTTAAAAATGCTCAGAACTTTTCATTGAGCCCTGAGAGGAACATTCCCCCCTTTTCACAGTGCTGTCGTACACTGCAACTCCACCCTAGTGAACCTGAACAGCAGCAGTTAATGTACCATCATGAAGGAGTATCCGATCCACAGGGGTTCCCACTCCACGGGGCAACTGGGCAGCTGGATGGTCTGACTGTGGACAGCGATGACCATTGCTGGAGCTTCACACACTGAACACCTGAGAGAAACAAACACACAGACATGCACACACACAGTTAGGGATGGGATCTCCCTAAATTTCAGTTTTCTATCTGATCTTCATTGTCAGGACCTGAACAATGAACATGTTCCCTGTTAGCCCCCACAGATACTTTAATGAAACTGTACTGTTACTCTTCTGCATCTCTCCATTAGAGAGAGTCTTTCTGTTGTGCCCAGCACTCCTCCCTGATCCTTACCTGCTGATGAATGGCTTGATCCCCTCTCCTGTCACTGGGGCCATGCTCATTGGCATGGGCTGAGGGGTGGACAGCCAATAGGAATAGTCGTTTCTGGAGGCGAAGTTGCAGACGTTGTTGATGTTGCAGAACATGAAGGGCATGGTGCTGAAACGGCGTAGGCAGCTCCCAGCAGTCCCTGTGGCAGAGGAACACCATCTCAACCAGAGACATACACACAACACACAGCATGGCTCCACCAGTGGTTAATCAGAGTCAGCTGTCTGACCAGGGGTCTAGGTCTACTCTAACAAACACAGCAGTTTCACTGAGTGTCCTTTTATAACTTGCCCTCTAAAGCTCAAATTATTCTGCAATCCATGGATCATGTAAACTCTGAATGTGTTTTAATCTGGACAAATTTGGTTTCTTTGAGACACCCTTCCATAAAGCACGGTTGGTACTCACCCAAGTCTTGACCATGAGCCCTCTCGTTGCCCTGAACGTACAGTAGGGAATAACCCTCATAGATCAGCGACGTGCCAGAAGGGCAGAGCGGGACTTCAATGGTTTGGCTGTGTCGAGTGATGAGGAAGCCATGGGCCACTGAGCCAGAGGATGTAGGGCCAGGGGGTCCCTGCTGTCCTTCAGGTCCCGGAGGGCCAGGGTAACCTCGCTGACCTGAAAGGAGAGGGAGGAGCAGCCTGTACAAACTTCATCCAGATAGGATGGCAAAGTTGGTTCATATTGTACCATTTATCAAAATACACAGAGAAGACCAACTTTCAGGTACATTAGGAACATTCTGACAGTTCTGAGGGACTTCATAGTTTAAAAATGAATTTGGACATACAATAAGACTGGTCTTACCAGGTTGTCCAGCTGGGCCCGTGTCACCTTTGCGCCCTGGAGAACCACCGAATCCAGGGGCACCTTCAGGTCCTGGGTCTCCAGACGAACCTGGCGAACCTGGAAGAGATTCAGCACATTGTTACAATCCGCTTTGTTCCAGAATGAGAAGGACAATGTAGTCATTTAAAAAATGGTCAAACAAGACCTGTATGAACATTGGGTGTTTGAACTATACTAGCATTATTAGTTGGTATTGAGAAAGGGTGTAAAGCACATTTCATGGTGTGACAATTAATCAATAACTTGACTTACATTATTTATTCTATCTTCCATCAGGGTAAGGAATTCACTTTTTTTTTTTTTTGTTAAGCCAAACTTAATATATATGATCAGATTTTTTTTTTTTAATTGTACGGAAGACATACCTGGGAGGCCATCCAATCCCGGTCGTCCTGGGGGTCCACGGGGCCCTTGTATTCCTGGTGGTCCCGGGGAACCTGGCTCCCCTTTCACTACAATAGGTGCAGGAGAAACTGCAGGAAGTCCAGGCTGACCTGTTGAACAAGAACATGAAAAGGAAAATGTAAATTAATAAAAACACACACCCCCCCAACCAACCAAGAAAGTAAAGAAATCTGTGTGAGCAATTGGCCAGCCTTAGCTTTGAACTCAAATTTAAGTTTGATCTTAATTTCCACATTCAAATTTGAAAAGAAATGGTGCCAGTTTTGAGTTGGCTGGCTCTTCACAACAGAGCATATTCTGACCAGATACTTTCTCACTAAAAGTCAAGTGAAACTTCATACCGTATGTTAGTTATAGTTCCCTCTTTGTTGAATTCAAAGGCATTAAATTTCCATTATTTATACATTTTTCATATTAATGTTGATATTTAAAGGACTTAATTCAGAAATTAAGCAGGTATTTTACCTTTAGCACCAGGATCTCCTGTTTCCCCAGGGGGTCCAGGGGTTCCAGATGTCCCAGGAAGTCCCTTCACACCTGAAAGGTAAGCGTCCAGTTTTATTATTTACGTTCGAGAGCTGTTCATTTCCCTTCTAGGATGGTGCCAGTGCACAATGATGACTATTTTACATATACGCCCATTCTAATTACACACCAAAAGCAGACATGCATTTGATAACAGACCTGGGAATCCTGGTACACCGGGGAATCCAACATCTCCTTTCAAGCCACTGGGTCCTGGAGTCCCAGGAATACCCTAAGAGAAAGCAGGCAGGGCACAGAGGGTATGATAGTTTACATCATCAATAGAGTAGTTCACATAGTCTCTGCATCATACTGGTTACTCAGTCATCGAAGTAGTAAGGCTGTGCGTCCACCAAAGCATTTTCCGCAGCAGAAAACGCCCGGCGCTCGTCTGAAAGCGCCGGCTGCGAGGCTTCAGAGCTCTGGAAGCACAGCGCTGTTTCAGTGCAATGATACGGAATATCCGTGGCAGTCATGTGTTGAAGTGCCTGATGTTGCAGATAGTTTGTGTTGCTAACAAATACTGACTGTACAATGTTGGCACAAGGCAGAGGGAAAGCTGAAGTGCGAAGAGAGAGAGGTGCCGGCGTTTTAAAAACGCGGTGCTCCCATTGCAAACAATTGAGAGAACACGCCGACCTCAGGAAAAAACGCTTTGGTGGACACAGGGGCTAAATGTATGCATCTTCCTAATGTTCCTAATTTTCACAATAATTAATGCAAACAAAGTACTATAGAACGACCATATCAATTCATATAGCCAGCAATCCTGCCTTGGTAACCCCACTGTCCTGCTCAGTACGGACCTGCAGAGAAACCGAAGTCATACCTGAACAGGCTGCTGAAACAAAAACACAATACATCAAATTGAACTGAGTCTAGGTTACTCTACCAGGCACCTGGGGCCAGCGTTCATACTCATCCACACAGTGTACTCACAGAAAACCCTGGGGGTCCGTTGTCTCCCTTTTGCCCTGGGAATCCTGGTTGCCCTGGCTGGCCTGGGTTTCCTTTCTCACCTTTCACCCCTCCAATCCCAGGGGGACCTCTGGGGCCTTCAGGGCCAGGAACACCTTCATACACAAGCAAAACAAACCTCCCTCAATCAGTGCACCAGTTGCCTACCAGCACCGGGCCAAGGCAGAAACCTTCCCAGGCTCCGGACCAGCAGAGGAAGGCATTTTATTTATGAGCTTTATAGGTTCATTAATTTGTTGCCGACTGTGTGAATCTTTGCAATTCACCAGTGTCTATTTGGATCTCTCTCAAGCTGAGAATTTCAGTGGGTAGAATTAAGATGTTTAGGTAGTGTTCAAATCACATTTCAGTATTTTCTCCTCTACATATTGACTGCAATAATGTCAAGACAAGTGTTTAAATGAAACCGGGGGCCAGCAAATCCTCAAGAAGGAAAAAAAAGATGAGACTGGCAAGTATCTTGGATTCTTCATGTTAAAGAGAGGGGATCATACATTAAATACATAGTATGAATTTGACAACTATTTGAAATGTATTGAACGCTGCTGGTTCACAGTAGCAATTTCTATGCTTTTTGGTTTTAATATTCATACACTCCCAATTCTGAAGCATTGCAAAGTATCAGAAAAAAACTGTAGGAATGCAGTAAAACAGACTTAAATTGACTTCAGGCAGGACAAAATGTTCTCAACACACAAAGCAATCACAGGACAGACTGCACATGTAACACACAGTTGATGCAGGCAAGAGCTTAACAGCTTCAAATGATCCAAAATATTAAGCATTTTGCTTGATTTAGATTGGTAGGAATTCCACGTTTATGATCAGCGTTCATGATCAAGTTTTGAAACCTTTCCT